>NW_017100329.1:528408-536904 GCF_001263275.1 Habropoda laboriosa | reverse complement strand
TGCGAATAACACAATTCAGGACAAATGCATAGATAATACAATAGTAATTGCCATTACAATTAGCTGCGGGAACTGGGACACAAATTTCCGTCTACGTTGCCTACATCATTTATCAGTTTTCTACGTTACATAGCAAATTTGATTTGTGAATGTAGTTCGCTGTAAAGCAGTTAGATCCACGTTACCTTCGGTTTGCGAAAACGTACGTGATTAAACCGCTCAATTGAAAACTCCAAATTCTGTTAAATATTTATTCCGGGAGGCAGCTGATGACTAATTAAATTTCATAAATGTTGCGCATAAAAATTTAATAAAACGACAGCCAACCTTACAATTTTTGAAAATTCGTCAGTATTTCATGGGTTAATCAAATATCGCGTTAAACATAAAAATATTTTTCATTCGGAACGTTCAATTAAAAGTCTCGACTAATTTTTATACATAATTCTGAGCGCTTTCTAGCGTTTCACACTTTCCTTTTGGGCGCAAAATTAATTATACACAGTTTCGGTAGCTTTCACAGTTAAATAAAATAAATCAGATTTACCGTAACACAAAGAACGCTAGATAACACATATTTTATTTTTGTACAAACTTATTTATCTTCGAACAAAATATTTTATTTCTAAGTAGATTTATTTATCTTTAAACGAAATATTTTATTTTTACACGAAAATGTTAAACAGAGGAAGACAAGTAGGACGAGCAAAGGAAGGAAAAACGTTATTGAAAATTCGTCGTTGATTAACAGTTAATTTAAAATCGCAAGACTAACGATTGGAAAAAATGGGAGGAAGACCGGGATAAAATGAAATGTCAATATTAATAGAAAAGCGATACCAATGGAGCGGAAGTTTTATGCGAATAATACGAACGCAATTTGCGCCCGGAAAGGAACACGAAATTAACGATACTAACGTCGAACGTGTGAGAGGTCACTAAAGCATCGCTCTGGGCTATTTTCCATCGATTGAACCTGGAATAAGCTTTTAATCCCAGCCAATTCTATGGAATTGCTTCAAGTTTACGCAGCAGCGCGATTTTAGATTCGATTTGATCCGGACACCCAGAGGAAGTCTTACGACACTCGAAGGACACATAAACGTTGCTCATTCCTTTACTCGCCTGTTAAATTTAGGTTATAGGAACATCTGCAATTCACATGCTTTAATTTAAAGTAACTGTGTCTTGTCACGAATAACTTTTCAGCCTACTTTCAATGTTTCTCATCATTTTTAATATGTAGTACAAATACATAAATATGCAAATATATACTCTCGTGAAAATCCTTGTGTTATAAACTCTTACTGATAACGTCAGAGGTCTTTTGTATCGCAGATTTTTTGTACCTCCGGATATGCAAATTTGCAGCACTATGTTGAAACACTTAACACTGTACGATGCGCGAATGTCGCTGGTTTCTTCTCCTCTACAACTATTTTCGAGTTATACGAAGCTTCGTAGAAGTTTCCAGATTGGTAAGGCTTACTGTTAGCTATTTTCGATTGGTAGTTTCGACGACAAGGATAAGAGAGACACTGATCTTCAACTCGTACGCAAATACTCCAGGACCTAGCTTAACAGCAGCTGCGGGTGTAAGCTTGACGTATAGTTGGTGGAACAAATATTTGGAGTCCTTGAGACGTATATTGAGACACATAGCTGCAGACGTTTGTACATATATTCCTTGATACTCAATTACATTCCAAGTTTTATGATAGATTATGTGTAACTCATAAATATTTTAAGTATATACAGGATGTCTCGTTTCAACCCCTATCACAAATACTTTCGAAACTTACGATGCAAAATGTTTCGAGAGAAGCCTGACTTGTACTTTTTTTTAAATAAGTGGAATTTAAACGGAATTCTATATTTTTCAATATATTTATAGATGTAGCTCTTCATTCCTCATAAAAATGCTGACACATGAGCAAAAGTATTGGGTTGGAACAAAATCTCGTAGCGTTTTCCAAGTGAAATTCAAAGGCAATCTTTAGATATTTGTACATAGATTTATTCAATCAGATATGCCATTCTGTTTCACTATCTTTCGCCATCTTTGAGGCAGTTTCACGATTCCATTCTAAAAGAACTTGGCATCTTTCTCGGCGATGAATTGGTCCAGGTGGTCTGACAAACGCTACGAAATTTTGTCCCAACCCAATAGTACGAGCTATAGCGAGGATTTCTAATCAAACGGCGTTGGCAAATGTCTCAGGAACTCCTAAGATCTCTCTGTCCTCGCTAAAATAACAAAAGAATATGTAGGATGTGGTCTAACGTGATTAACTTTATTCAGGATGTTACTAAAGCGGTTCATTCCAGAATTGTTTCACGTGTAGGTCTTTCCAAACTGTCCTCAAGACGAAAGGCAAACGTCTCTCTCTTACGGGTCTGATCTCTGTCACTCATAAACCGTCCCAAATGCCTACAAATAACCTGATCGTTCCAAGAACACCGTCTCTTTAACACGCGACAATTTAATCATTACGTCCGCCTAATGCACAGTTCTTCTTTAGCGAAGATTCACCATAGGATCGCTAAACGGCACGCAATAAGCGTTACCTTTTTTTCCCCTCCCTTCCTCCGTGAAACTGTTACGGCCCGAGCGAGATTATGCTGAAATCGACCGTGTGCTCGCATTGCTGCACGCTCTCCAACTATATTGCGCCCCGCTGCATTACGCTATATTGAATGGCATCGCGGTGCGCATTAAACATATTAGACAGTCACATTTCGCCGGTGGACCAGTTACGGTTTAAAGAAGAGATTTATGCGTCGAGTTGCGCGGCGAGAGGAAAGATTGGTTAAAATGGAAATGCTGAAGGTTTTCCTCACTCTCTTTTTCTCGCTTCTGGCGAAACAGAGTCGCGTTTAATTTCATCCTGGCGAATGATATACGCGTGATAACACGAGCAATCAAAGAGTACGATTAGCCTCTGTTGTTCGAGTCGCACAAAGCCTCGTTGAAAGAATAAATTAATTGGCGGCAATGTATCTGCGAGACACACACACACACGACTCTGTCCTGCTTTCTTTGTGGGCTTTATTGGTTGCGCTCGGTGATTTACAAGCGGGAAGAAAACAAAGGTTGCGGTGATTTTCGGTAGTGTGATTGGCAAGTATGCGAGAATTTCGGGAATATTGAGCAATTTGGGTTTAATCGAAGTTACTGTGAGGTTCGAGTGCTTATCACCTGTCCATAAGGGTGCGCTCTGCGATGATTCCTTGAGAAATTGAACGAATCCATGGTGTCATGATCAGAGATAGGAAATAAACCTTGTTTGGTCGAAACTTTTGGGTCTGTAACTCCTGTCAATTTTGTGGTAAAAATATTGTAGGAACCGACGGAAAAATTTTGGGGACCCAACGGGACCTCCGGTTTGGCAGGCCGAGGCTTTGCGCACTACGCTAACTACTCCCTCTCTATTCTCCTTTGTCCGTTTCCTATTTGGGTATGGAGGCCCCGATACTACACTCGGCCATCCTGAACTGACATTCGCCCCTCGAATGTCCTCAGTGCAACACAACTCGACACTTTCGGGCACACTCCCCCACAGAGTGGCACACAGCCGAAAACAACGCATTTTTGGGAGACGTGCAACCCTCCAGATGTTTTCATCTCACAGCGCCTGGGGCTTCGTGCAGCCGTAGATACCTTCATCCTGGACGAGCCCTTATTTGTAGGAACCGACGACACCGAAAACAACGCATTTTTGGGAGACGTGCAACCCTCCAGATGTTTTCATCTCACAGCGCCTGGAGCTTCGTGCAGCCGTAGATACCTTCATCCTGGACGAGCCCTTATTTGTAGGAACCGACGACGGAAAAATATTGAGGGACCCAAACGGGAATCGAACCCGGGACCTTCGGGTTAGCAAGCCGAGGCTTTGCGCGCTACGCCAATTACCTCCTCTCTGTTCTCCCTGGTCGGTTTCCTATTTGGGTATGGAGGCCCCGATAGTACAATGTTATGTTACTTCGTGTCGATTTCCGCCAATTCTTTGATTCCAGCACGACTTATTGAATCGTTACTACTCCTCGGATGTTAAAAAATAGCAGTATTTGCAATTTTTCGCCCATGCGGTGATCGGCTGTCTAGAAATCCTAGGTTAAGAATATCGTTTCATGGAAGGTTGGGCCCGTGAAACTTCTACCAGTTTTCTTCACTGCACTAAAAGATTTATCGGTACCCGAGCGACACTCCATATTAACAAAAAAATTGAATTTAACGACCTATAATAAAGTAGCCTTAAGTTGACCTTTAACCCCAAAACTAGAAAACGCATTCAGACTTAATGTCCCACTTACTTTCAACGTTTACTGACTCACCCGGTATACAAGCTATTCAACGATATGCAATGAAGATATTCTTTTTACGAAAAACACAAGCGTGTGAAATTACGTTTTCAGTTTATTAATCCCGATAAATCTTTTCTTTCCATGTAACCTATCATCGCCTATTACGAACAACAGCCAACATAACCCATGACATCGTTAATACTTAAATCACACAGCAACTGCGTACTTACTACTGTTTACCGCTCTCACGAAAACAAAAAGGTCGCGGTATTATCGTGCACAAATTCGATGCATCTTTTTCATACCGGAAAGGCGACAGCATTAACAAATAAACGATGCGTAACAGTGGACGGAGAAGGGCGGGGAGGTCTGTTTTGCAACGCTTAGCATTTCGTTGCATCTTTAATGCCAGCGGCGAAATTTCCGGAATTATTCCAGCTAAAATTGAATATTCATAATCATAATTTTAAGACACGGTAGATGCGACACGAACCGCTAACCTTTACACGGAAGTAAACGTGAATGTAAATAGTGGGAACTAGCAAAAAGGGGCTGTTTGTGATAGGTCGGTATATCAGTTACGAGTTACCAGTTACGACTCGGCGAATTTTAACATGATATTGCTACTTTCGTTAATCACAGCTTGGATAGCGTGTAATTGGAAGGTAGGTCTGTTTGTTCTACTCCGTAGGGAAAACGAGAATTATTTTCTGTACTTCATTTCGGTTCTTACAGAGAATATTCGTTTACATTTCATTTCCCATGCGATAAGTCACGATTGGACATCTCTCATGACTGTAAATGTTCGAATTACGAATAGAAGAAATTTAAGTAAATCTATTTCCATTGTTTTTATTTCTTCTCTTGAATAAAAATGCTAAATTTTCCTAGAGAATTTCTTTCATAATTTATAATTAGAATCTGCAATTTATATTGTACTTTAATATTGAAAAATACTTTCCATTCATTATTCACCCCAATTTCGATCACTAAATTTTCTCTAATCAAATAATCGAACCAGAAATAAGTGTAATAAAAATTGCGGGATACAGTTAGAGTGAGAGAAATAATATAAATGCGGGCATTCGGCGAGTCACGTGGTGTTCTGGAAATAAGTGACGAAAAAAAAGTCGCCAAAAATTAAAGGAGAAGATAAGAGTCATAGATCGAGAATCATAGAGAGAGAGAGAGAGAGAGAGAGAGAGAGAGAGAGAGAGCGGGAGAGATTCGCAAATTTCCTCGACGAGGAAAAACTTGATTACGAAATTTAGAAGCGAGCGTTAAAAGGATCGAGAGCCTGGTAGAAGAGGGGCGACGGCAGATTGTTATACGGCACGGCTGGAAATGAGGCGCGAACGAAACGTGACATCATCAAGAGAAGTTAATTGCAAACGACGAGATAGTAGATTATAGCGCAAACTAGCTCGGCACTTTGTGCGGCCCCCGATACACCCTCTTCGTCCTTTTCTCTCTCTCTCTCTCTCTCGTCTCGCGGTCTTTACCGAGTTCTAAGAGAAAGAGAGAGAGAGAGAGAGAGTTTATTTTTGTGTTCATTTTCTTCTCAAGACGAAAGAAACGAAAGACGAGAAGAGAATTGACTATGCTCGAGCGAAAATCGCAATTGTCGGAGAATCTTTTCCTTAAATCAGACTTCTTTCACGTGAACTCTCGTTTCACGAGCTTACTTCTGCAAATTAAAAGAAAATTATCTAGAGAAAAATACTTCAAGTTCGCAGGATTTTCTTCCCCTCGAAATCATTTCAATCACACTCGACAATATGGCCTCGCGTTATTCGAACACTCTATACACCCAACCCCCTCAACGATATTCGATACTTCTCAATCAGATTGCTATCTAAAAAAGAAAAAGAGTCAATCTCCAAGCTCTACTCTCACGATCAACGTCAAATCGACGACAGCATCCAACGTGCCCATAATACACCAATCGCCCGTATCACGAATGTATAATAGTCGCTCAGAGAGAGAGAGAGAGAGTGAGAGTCTTTTATCGCGAGCTCCATCAGCGGCACCATTTCTGGACCACCTGGCGCACAGTGCATCGGCCCGTTATTACGCGTTTAATAACACGTCATAATAATATGTAATTTCCTACGGATTACCCACCGTTCCAACCCCCCTCTACAAAAGCCAGCACAGTACACCACCTCTGGTTAGGACGCAGCAGCAGCCACTATCAGTAGAGCGAGGCTGAAGTATAAACGCGCGTGTGTGTACAGCCAGGCAGACCGGTCGGTGCTGCAAAGCGACAGGGGAACCGAAACACGGATGAATGGACGAAGAAACGGAACGCAGGAGGGGTTGCAACGAGATCGACAGCAGGCTCGATCATATTAACAAAAAAATTGAATTTAACGACCTATAATAAAGTAGCCTTAAGTTGACCTTTAACCCCAAAACTAGAAAACGCATTCAGACTTAATGTCCCACTTACTTTCAACGTTTACTGACTCACCCGGTATACAAGCTATTCAACGATATGCAATGAAGATATTCTTTTTACGAAAAACACAAGCGTGTGAAATTACGTTTTCAGTTTATTAATCCCGATAAATCTTTTCTTTCCATGTAACCTATCATCGCCTATTACGAACAATAGCCAACATAACCCATGACATCGTTAATACTTAAACATCACACAGCAACTGTGTACTTACTACTGTTTACCGCTCTCACGAAAACAAAAAGGTCGCGGTATTATCGTGCACAAATTCGATGCATCTTTTTCATACCGGAAAGGCGACAGCATTAACAAATAAACGATGCGTAACAGTGGACGGAGAAGGGCGGGGAGGTCTGTTTTGCAACGCTTAGCATTTCGTTGCATCTTTAATGCCAGCGGCGAAATTTCCGGAATTATTCCAGCTAAAATTGAATATTCATAATCATAATTTTAAGACACGGTAGATGCGACACGAACCGCTAACCTTTACACGGAAGTAAACGTGAATGTAAATAGTGGGAACTAGCAAAAAGGGGCTGTTTGTGATAGGTCGGTATATCAGTTACGAGTTACCAGTTACGACTCGGCGAATTTTAACATGATATTGCTACTTTCGTTAATCACAGCTTGGATAGCGTGTAATTGGAAGGTAGGTCTGTTTGTTCTACTCCGTAGGGAAAACGAGAATTATTTTCTGTACTTCATTTCGGTTCTTACAGAGAATATTCGTTTACATTTCATTTCCCATGCGATAAGTCACGATTGGACATCTCTCATGACTGTAAATGTTCGAATTACGAATAGAAGAAATTTAAGTAAATCTATTTCCATTGTTTTTATTTCTTCTCTTGAATAAAAATGCTAAATTTTCCTAGAGAATTTCTTTCATAATTTATAATTAGAATCTGCAATTTATATTGTACTTTAATATTGAAAAATACTTTCCATTCATTATTCACCCCAATTTCGATCACTAAATTTTCTCTAATCAAATAATCGAACCAGAAATAAGTGTAATAAAAATTGCGGGATACAGTTAGAGTGAGAGAAATAATATAAATGCGGGCATTCGGCGAGTCACGTGGTGTTCTGGAAATAAGTGACGAAAAAAAAGTCGCCAAAAATTAAAGGAGAAGATAAGAGTCATAGATCGAGAATCATAGAGAGAGAGAGAGAGAGAGAGAGAGAGAGAGAGAGAGAGGGAGGGAGAGAGAGGGAGAGAGAGGGAGAGGGAGAGAGAGAAAGAGAGAGAGGTAGGGAGAGAGAGAGGGAGAGAGAGAGAGGTAGGGAGAGAGAGAGGGAGAGAGATAGAGGGAGAGGGAGAGAGGGGGGAGGGAGAGGGAGAGAGGGGGGAGAGAGAGGGAGAGAGATGGAGAGAGAGGGAGAGAGAGAGAGTTAAACTATTAGCGTAATTGAGATATAGTAGAGGCGCAGTTACAATTACTGAGTCTTGAGTAATAAATACAGTCGTTATTGCTACTAATTCATTGAAACATCTCTCTACAACCCAAAAATTCCTACAAAATCGTCACTCAATCGAAAATCTACAATGATCCCGTGTTTGTAGTTTCCACCTGTATCAGGCTTTTCTCTAACAGCCTCTAAATAGATCGTCGCTAGATACGGAAGGTCCTCCTAAATCTCCCAAACTGCTCGTATTCGCGCCCCTTTCCCTTGGAACGAGATTTCGGGAAGTAATAGCAAGAACAAAACGGTTCTCACTATCTTTC
>NW_017100329.1:525142-528370 GCF_001263275.1 Habropoda laboriosa | reverse complement strand
TTGAACTTAAACTCGAAAGAATACCACTTTAGGGAACACAGAGAGCCTTACGACTCTTATCACGCCATAAGTGTTGGAGTTTGAAATTCATGAAAGTATCACGCGTTCCTTTCTTCAAACGTAGGCTTTGTATATACTATAAGCGGAATTGCCGCTTTGCTGAACGTGGCAATCGCCTTCGGATATTTTAACGAATACTGGCATCGCTTAGGTTGCGACGCGAGTCTTCGAGCGACAGTTTGACCCGAGCTCGTCGAGGAATAAAATACATACTTAAAGGGTGGGCAATATAACCTGATCATCTTAATTATTTTTTGGTACTTTTAAGTTCGTACACCTGTTGCTGACATCTTCAACTGAATAGTTTGTTTATAACAGATGTTCACGTGAAAGGAGATTTGAGCGAGCAGCGATTTTCATCGTGTTTAATCTCATCGAGCAAAGAGTTTGTCTTAAATTTTCTGTCGAAAACGAAATTAACCGTTCTAAGACAGTCCAAATGTTACAAAACGCCCTCAGAGAGAATTGTTTATCAAGATCACGTGTGTGTGAATGGTACAAACTGTTTGAAGACGGCTGAGAATTGGTATGTAGAAGACTATCCTCGTTCAGGATGTCTCGTTTCCCCACGGTTTTCTTTGATCATCGCGGTGTGATGCATAAAGAATTTCTACCGACTGGTCAAATTGTCAATAAAGAGTACTACTTGGATGTCACGAAACGTTTGCCTGATTCGATTCGCAAAAACGGTCGAATTTATAGGGGCAGTACGCAACAACGCATCGGTCCACACCTCGATGCTTGTTCGCAACTTTTTAGCCAAAAATCCTTCCTATTTTCCCGACTGAATCAACTGAGACGATAAAACGAAATTCAAGTTTTCTTGAGTAATATTCGTCTGGGAATGCGAGAGAACGTAACGTGCGACTAAGGAAACTGGTAGGTACTGTTTGTCTCAACCTCGTTTGCTTCAAATTGGTGCTCGAAAGCTCGATATTTATACAGATAAAACTGGGTAACGAGATAGGGAAAAGGTGGAAGGAGGATGGAGAACAGGTGCCCCTAAATGTATTCAGAGGTTATTCTGTCCTGCTGGAAAGCCCAAAAGTCGGTGAAACGGTAGTTCGCGAGTCTGCTTAGCATTTAAATATCGTCAACGGAGGTCGCGTCCTCCCGCCATTCACCCCGAAACAAGGAACCGCAAACGGCTGAGGTGTCTTTACCAAATTAAACCGCTCCTATCCTCCCCAGCCGTGTCTTTTTCCTTCGCCATGCGAGTTTCGTTCTGCTAGAATGGCGTTCGCGCGGAAAATTTTCTCTTGGTAATTATTGGAATTATTCGAATGGGATCTTCAATGTTCACACGAAACGTACGCGATTACTGTTTGTTAAAACAAACGACAACTACCGTGTCACGGCATAAGCACTTAAACATTAACACGTTAAACGCCCAGCCTGTTTTGCTTACCGTTCCGTTCAGGCCACACTTGGCCGTCAAGTGGGCCATGCGAACTATAAACAGAAGACGACCAACGAAAAGTATACTGTCAGTCACCGGTGACTGACATGGCGCTTAACGTGTTAAGTGGATTCATTTTCCAATGAATTTGGATTTCTTCACCGTTCGAGTGCAGAAATCTGGTTGAAAAGGGGCTGAAAATGTTGTTTTGCACATTTTCACCGAATCCGAGTGTTTGCAAGTAACGCTAAACAAAGTCAAATTCGTTATAAAAAATTGATTACAAAAAACAAAATTACTGCGAAGATTGCAAGACTAAAGTGTCGGTAACGCTGATGACGCGCTACGGAGGAAGGAGATTACTGTGTAAAGGAGATTACACAATGCAGAGAAGTAAAAACTGACTGGTCAAACATAAAAGAAATGGAATTTTTGTGAAGATTTTTAGTCAATTTTATTTCATAAAATTTATTGTTTATTTAAGACCATGGTCAATATTAAAATATGCTATCAAAGCTGAAGAAAGATTTTTAGTCAATTTTTATAAAATTACAAAAATTTATTGTTTAGGTATTATGACTGTGGTCAATATTAAGGAAGGAAGGAAGAATTATTACAGAAATTAAAAATATCTGTGATACCTATTCGATGTATTTTATTTGTGTCTGATTTTGTAAATATCAGACTAAATTAGTTTTAATTAGCATATCTCCAACGCAGCATAAATATTAGCTTCCACCTTCTTCAACGTTTATTGTTTGAAATTATCAGGAATATAGATAGATCTTATTTGACTGTTTCGAAAAATCAATAATATTTGAAATCAAATGAAAAACCGAACTTTCGTCGATACATTGAAATTCGATACCCGCTGTTTTCTTTATCTGTTTCCGGATATTCATCACGAACTTTAATACGAAACATTTTTTTCTGAGAATTGATTAAAAATCGGTGAAGTCGTTTACCGGGAAAATTCAAATCGCTCCCGTTTCCCCCTTTCTTTCTCCACCGCCAGGAATTTCTCATTTTCCAGGGATGCATTTCATATAGTGCTCCGTGTATGTGGACTGCATGACATAAAGCTGCAGAGATGCGCATCTACCTCTATAATGCAAACGTTTCGCGACGAACAATTTTTTTCTCGAAAATAAATACAAAAAAAAAAAAAAAGGAATGAAACGAGGAGGAAAGGAGGAAGCCTTCTCCATGAAACAAGCTCTCTCTTTGTAGAAACTTAACGGATTGAACGTGACTTCGTTCAGTTAGGACGGAACACGAAGGAAGTTTATAAATATGTTTCTCAAAGTAATTTCTCTGTGGAGCAAAATAGAAACAGGATAGAACGAATGAAATAAAAAAATATATGGCGTTAAGAGGAGACTTCTTTCTTGTTTGTTTCGACGTTTTGGCTTGTTGTTTACTCGACTGTCGTTTTATCGTTAGGTTCTGAAAATTGTCACTAACAGTTTGAAGGATACGTTGATATGATATTTTCTGTAAACAATCATACTCTGAATTAATTGGTGAAATTTTCTTCGCTTGTGAAAAAATAGCCTATATAGGCAAATTTTAAGAACAATTATTTCTCTTAATTTGCAAAACATCAAAATTCTGATCTATCCGTATTTTGTGATTGGGTATGTAGCTTGTATACACAAATTTACGCGAAAATCGACAAATATTTGACAAGAAAAATCAACAAAAAAGCTATAATTTTTACTATATTATTTAAACAAATGTTTTTCGGTTAAAAACAAATTTTCTCAAAT
>NW_017100329.1:506548-523110 GCF_001263275.1 Habropoda laboriosa | reverse complement strand
CCGTTCGTTTCTCTGTTCAATTTTTACTTGTCCAAACCACTCTGCTCTCACCCCGCGCCGCGAGTAATTGGAATTATTATGATTAAACCGTGCCTCCTCGTTCCTCCATAGTTTAATCTTCTGCACTGGCTGCACCGCGGTAAATTACACCTTCTTCCATTCGTCCGTTCGCTCGAACGAACCAAGAGGGGTGCACCTTCTTTCTTTTCGTATCGGGGCCAAACTTCCCATCTCTCCTTTCTCCCTCTGCCGCCACCAATCTGCTCCGGGGGAAAGTTGAAGCAACAGGATGCTCCAAGTTTCTTCGAGCATCAATCAGAAGTCAGGGGGCAGAGAGGAGAAGGATATCGTTAAAAAGAGCGGCCGAGCTTTGCTCCGGATCTTTGTTTCGCCTTGTTTCCCGGGGAAGGGACGCGAAGAAACTGACAAGAGACAAATCTCTTTGCGCGCAAATCGACAAGCTTCTGCAACGCTGAAGGAATCTCGCGGGAGAATCGCGTGACGTTCAAGTTTTCCGCGAAACTTATATAATAAGAGGGCAGGATTTGCAGGGGGGGGCGGAGGGGTGTGCATTATTCAAATTTTCGAGAGAACTTTTGTTTCGAAGCGTCGCGAACGTTTACGGTACAGTGTGGGTGTGATAACTTGAATGTTTCCATTGTATACGAAAATTTCGAAACTGAAACTACACCTTTAGAATAATTGAAGCTTATGGAAAAATTGGCCATATGACTTACCCTACGTTGCAGTAACAAAACAAAGCAAAATACCATTAAGGGGGTCTTCTAGCGTGACGGCCGTTTTTGCTAATTTCTTATAGAAGTACGGTAACAGTTATTAACATGAACTTTATTCCTATGTATTTACTTGTCCTTGAAGAATCGTTAGAAATTTTTGTTGTTGAAAAATAATTAAATATGGCTGCTGTGGAACACGTGAAACAGGAGCATGAAAAAAAAAGTAGGTCCATGGCTGCCATGATTTAAGCTGTTCTGCTTATCAGAAATAAAAAAATCCAATTGATTCTTATTTAGTATGCACGTCGCTATGGTCGGTAGTAGAATAAAAGAAGAATATTGAAAATTAAAAAACTGGCGGCACTTTGAATACGAAGTATCGATTTTTCGACTTTTCTTCGTCTTTCAGAGGCTCCAAAAATTTTTTCTTCGTCTTTCAGAGGCTCCAAAAATCAGAAAAATGTATATTTTGGCATAATTCTACTACAGACCATAGCCACACATGCTCTGAAGACATGTGCAAAATTTGAGTTCGATTGGTTCAGTAGTTTTTGCCAGATCGTGGCAACCATTTCAGACAACATGGTTTACTACAGACCATAGCCACACATGCTCTGAAGACATGTGCAAAATTTGAGTTCGATTGGTTCAGTCAACCATTTCAGACAACATGGTTCCGAGAAAAACGCGTTTAAAGTTTTCAGTGCAATTTACATTCTCCCTTGATGTGCCACACTAAACGAGCTATAACTTCGTTATTTTATCGAATACAACTATAAACTGCAGGAGTACATTCTTAATGAGTTGTACTTTCGATACATGCAAACAAATAAAAATCGATTTCTTGAAACCGTCACACTAGAAGACCCCCTTAACACAAAAAACTTCGATAAGAGTAGAAATACATTAACATCGTTTTTAATTACTGACAAATTCTTCAGGCGGAATTTCTGTATTTGTAGCACGTTTTGAAAATATTCAACAATTTTGCATTCTTGTTGCACATGCACGTGTCATTCTGTGTACAGTTAAAATTCAGGTAACATTTGTTGTCTCTGGAACTTCGCGAATTGTTTCCTCATTATATCTCCTTCCTTTTATCGAACTGTATTTTTATTATTTACCTTTCTTTGTTTAATCTCGTTATTTTGTACGATATCCGTTGAAATTAAAATCTCCCTCTTTTCCTTTTAACTTCACTGATTCACGCTGGTCCATGAATAATTTCATTTCTTTAAATGTACTACCTCTTCGTTTATCCTGTTGTTCAGCGTATCTTCTCCGCTGTATGATAAAATTTGCATGTATCATAAATTTCGGAGATGCATAACACTGTACGTATATTTCGGTTTTCACACAGTTCACCGAGCCGTTTATTTAGCAAGTAGATAACATATTTGCCGACACAACATTTATCATAACAAGAATGATCGATGGATAAATGGAAAGTTCCAAGTACCGAAGTTCACTGTTCACGTGGGCCAGAGTTGTCCGCAATAAAGTCCAAGTCCAAATTCGCTGTAGCCGAGTAGTTCCTCCATGTATAGTTAGTGGAAGCGATACAGCAAGGTTGAAAATTAACGCATTAAGAGGCGACACCGATTGATGTGGCCGCTTCCAGGGTTATTTCGTCGTTTGTGAATTGATATTTAAAATTTCTGCTCGCAATCTTTCGTTTAAGGTACACGGTACTAAGCCTCCGTTCTCTCCTGTCCAATAGTAATTTCCGGTATCGGTATCGATAATAATGGTTTTTTGTTCGCGGCTCCGTTTTCGAGAAAAGTAAATTTGAAAATTCTTGGCGTGTACGCGGAAATCATCGGACTTCACTCTACTGGACTTTTTTTCATCGAGTCTGAAGAGCATACAACCGTGGATAATTTCAAGAGAGAATTATACCAGCCACAATACCAAAGTTCGATCATTTTTGATAAACCTTCATTCTGAATTTCTTAACAACAAATTTACATTTTATTTTACTTTTACCACGAAAGCTTGAGAAAACAATTCTGTAGAAAAATTTCACTTGCAAAAGGGTGAATTTCATTTGTACCAAATTGAATTTCGAGTGCAAAACCTGTACACACAAATTTAACAACGGCGATAATAAGACAGGAACTTTAACCCTTTGCAGTCGAGTGGCGACTGACGAGAATACGCGTCTGTCTATACTCGCGTATGTCCTTACGACTGTTTAAGGTTATCAGGATATTAGGGGTGTGATAATGAATGTTAAACGTGAATGTACGAATTGGTAGTTAGGCTATTTTAATGAAGCAGTTGAATGATGGATTAGTGGTGTGGATGATATGCGTTGAACGAGAGATTATGATGTTTCTCTTTGCGGTCTGATAGTGAACTGAACTGCCTCACGAATTTCTGCGTCGAAGTAAATTCGTGAGCCGGTCTTGTCACCTGATTGGTACGTATTTTTGCCAATCAGGTGATAGATCCACCGACACCCACCTATTCCGGGCAGGAGAGGTGGTGTCAGGAGAGGTGAAAGACGTTATGTGGGAAATTTGGCTTGGATCCTGTGGCCTGACCTGGTCGACGGTCACTGGGCCCGGTCTCGATGACCCTTTGGAAATTCACGTTTATAGCACGTGCAATTAGTCGTTGAGGACGAAGAAACTCGAAGAAATACAATCGCAGGATAAAAATAAAGCGACTCTCAAAAACAACTTTACCGGCTTGCGTGTCATAAACGTGCTTGCAATTTGCACTTCGGATGTTGTCCCTTGTACAAATTGCTAGCCACCCGTGCTATTCAATACGGTCAAAATCATGACAAAGGGAAGGCCAAGATCCCGTGGGTATGCCGCGGAACAAAGACAGAGAGCAGATCTATAGATCTCCGTAAAAGTGAAATAGAGAATACATGGAATATTTAAATAAAATAGTATACTTTATTTCTACGTTAGTTTGAAAAAATTTCAAACATCCGATTTGCAAGCTTTCTTACAGCAAAATCACCTCCGTGTGCAAAGGGTTAATTTTATACTGGGAGGGCTGCAGCCCTTATGGACGAGCCGCCATTGCTGTCAACACAACCTATCACATCGATACACTGTAATTAGTCGAGTTCCAATTACGATTCAACGAAACCTCCTCCTATCTTGCACGTTGCACATTCGAAAGAAAGAACGTCGCAACGCCAGGAGAAACGAGGACGGAAATGGGCGTGTACGTAGACTCATCATTGGCGGTGGACCGCAAAATCGAAGAAACGTCTGAAACGAAGACAGATCCGGTACTCGAGGTGTTCTCCAGATAGCTTGAGGGCGCTTGTTACGATTCTCAAAGGAGCATAATAAATTCGAACGATCTGCTCTAATTATGCCCGTTGGGCAAGTGGCTCGTTATCGGGATCGCGTAGTTGGATTTTAAATAGCCGATTCGACAAGGGCTCAAAGCGGGCGAGAGAACGCGTGAACGATGATCGAGACTGTGGTAACAATGGCAATGCTTGAAAAGATGCAATTAGTATTCATCTGTTTGCCGGGTGGCGTGTTCGGTTAATCCACTACGGTGGGAAATGCCGGCGTGCGCAACGACGCTGTTATCTTACTTTACACGCGCTCGAGGACCCGTTCATTTTTACTCGATTGTTCCTCGTTCGTTTGAAACCCCTGGTTACATCTAACCTTCTCTTTCGATCCGTGTTTATAGTTAATTGGTGCCCGTCGGGAAAAGACTTCTAGGAGAGATAAAAGAACGTATCTTTATATCTATTAATACGTTCTTTTGTAATATTACGTTATTAATATTAAAAATATTTAGAATATTAATAAACGTTCGATACTGATAATATTAACCCTTTCACTACTATTGGCGCCTAAAGGCGTTTTGAAAATTTGCTCGCACTATACTGTTGAAGCCTTTTGACGCACTTCCACCTTAATTTAACACTTCCATTTATCCTTTACGCACTTCCGCCTTGATTGATTAAACCTAATTTTAAAACGATACGACCAAAAGAAGAAATTTTGCAGCTGTGGTTAAAAATTTACCATCAGTCACCCACGTTGCGCATTAAAATCTGCCGAAACGAAAGGGTTAATTTGTGGAATTGGTTTAATAATATGTTGTGAGTGATGGCGCGAATGTAGTGTGTTTGTCGAATCGTCTCGAGATTTGGAAAACGAGCGGATCATAGAGAGAAACAGGGAGTAAAACAGTAGAACCGCGTTGTTATTGATATCAGTGAGTGCGGTTTAATTGTACTTTAATTACACTTTCGAGAATTAGATGGAAAACTATCGTTTGAAAATATCGAGTACTAATAAAAAAAAAAAGGAAAAATACAAGAGGGGAAAAGAAGCTTCGAATGAAAAACCAAGTTCAATGATCAATGAACTGCGACAAGACTCTTCGCACACAAAGATTTCTCCTGCGATAGAATTTTAAAAGGGAGAAATTTTCGCGGAGGCAGGCTTTTAGCGAGAATCTAGAATGAGTGAAATCTAGTTAGAATATTTTATTTAACATTCTCTTAAAGCATTAATTGCTTAAAATTCATTTCCTTTTCCCGACATCCTTACTGTTAAGTATACTTATGCAGCCTGATATACTCTTCACAGCGTAAATTGCTAAGTCGGACAATCATTTTTCAATCTTCGTCATTCTTAATTTTCCCCATTTGAGAATTTTGTGCGAGTGTTGACACTGTCACAAAGATAACAGAAAAACAGCGAGACGAATCAAGTTAAAGTGAAGCAGAAGACATTTTCATCTGTGACACGTGAAACTTTTTCAGAAAGAAATCGTCAAATTCCGCAGATTTTCTTCTCTCTCTTTTCGGTCGCTGTTTTTTTTCGAAGGGTTTCAGTTTAATAACCGATTGTTGGATTATTTCTAACAACACCCTATGGAAATAATCAAGTGAGGACAAAAATGTCTCCGGGTTATTTTAAACAATGGCACTGGGACTTCCACCAGATGCATCTGGTGTTCGTCTTCGAGTCACTCACTGCACAATGCCATACCATAACGTAAACAGTTTCTAGGTATAAGGGGACCCCAACTTTCTTTTGGGTGCCTAGAAACAGTCCTTCAGAAGATTCAATAGAGTAAAGACGTTTCCTCTGAGACCGTAAATAAAATCGTATATTACAAAGATAAAAGACTATTTAATTCCATAACCCATTTCCAATACCGATCATTTCGAAGTTACCTGCCAATGGAATTCTTAAGATGCGTCATGTTCGAAGTTTCTTGACATTTGGTAAGTACACTGCCTCCAGAAGGGTTTACTGTGCATCGTAAAATCCTTTCGGATGGTTTCGACCGTGGTGGGAAATTTATTGGCTGGTTTTTTTTTGAATTATTAAACCGTGATTAATAGACATTTCACCCTTGAAGAAAGCGCGTTGCAGGATTTTATTATGCATAGCCACGACGTGACACTTCCTTTTAATGCATTTTTCAAAATACCTATGCATCATACTCTCGAAATTGAACACGATATTCACGTACAGCTCCTTCAAACCTCACCGGGCTAACCTCTGGTTCAAGAATTTTCGAATCTCTCCCGAATATTTATATCCAGGTATTTTTCAGCAGTATCCTAAACAATGTTTCAGAAATTCTTATTCTAAAAGATAATATTAAATCATCTCATAAATTCCAATTCAATATTTCCAACGAACCTTTAAATTTGATTAAAAAAAAAAAGAACGCAAGCGCCTTCTCATTTCACAATCTTTTTTCTATTCTTCTTTTTTGGTAAAACCATTACGTCGTCGCTATAGAATTCCCCCGGATTTTCATTACACGAATTTATGGGATGATCTGATACACAGTATATAGTGCTGTCATTGCTTATAAATATTCCATAGTCTGAGAATCGTTTTAGAAACTATCTCGCTGTTCCACATCACCCACAGTTTAATATTTGTATCGCTTCTTTTCCCAAAAAAAAAAAAAAAAAAAAAAAAAAACTGGAATCGAAGTGCTTGATTCTTTTACGATCGAACGCATCCCCGTCTATTTTCCATCAAGCACGTTCCTTAACATCGCAATAAATCTCTGGGCATCGCGGAATGTTTTTATCGCGTACACTAGCACTTTCTAGGAGGGGTTTTTTTGCGTTTTACTCGTCGTAAAATAAAACAAAAAAGAAAACGAACCGTGTAAAAGCCGAGGATAGGTTCGGGTATAAAACCGCGAATGCTCGAAAAAAGGAGCGTGGCTTCGAATAACCGAGATCGCTACATATTTGCCGACGGATGAACGCGTATTTGCATAAAAGTTCCCGCGCACTTTGCGACATTTTCGAACTGGCGTTCGCCGGAAACGACGTGACAGACGTTCGAGCGTCGAACGCACGTTGAAAGGACTCGTTCGCCCCTCTCTCTGATCCCACGAACCCTGTTATATTTTCTTGTAATAAAGCGCTCGCGTATAAAAAAGTGAACTCGTATAAAATGTACGGGCTAGATCGTGATGCAACGGTGGGGAGAAAAAGGTGGACGATTCTTTCGCTGGTGAAATACGAGTTCGCGTGACGAAGCCCGCCCGTGAGGAACTTCGAAGTCAACCCACCCTCTTGGGGTGAATTTCGTGCGATGATTCGAACATAGAAATTGGAACTAAGGTCCAATTTGAAACAAAGAGGTTTTGTCAATTTTCTTGCAACTAGGTTGTTTTTACATTCTTACAGGAGAAATCTTCCTTACTTTGGATATTTAACGTTTTTAATATAATTTCGCGGTGGTGAAAACATTTTATTTATACATATTCTAAAATTCTCGTGTTTTATGTATTCTGTTGTAACTTTATACGGAAAGTGGCACAAAATTGCACGAATAACACTATTTTGTTCAAAGAATGGTTCTGAAAATTTCTGTTTTAACGAATCGCACACTGTCATTTAAATCGCATTATTATCTACTTTACTTCGAATACCTATAAAAATCTTCGTCAAATTTGGACAATCCAATAAACAAATAATAAACGTGTTTCTTGAAAGCTAACTATTATATTCCACTACACAGCTATTCTTTAACCCTTTCGCTAAGAAAGGTGTATACAAAGTGTTCGATTGTCCTTGTTCGGTCGCGCAGCCCACCGGCCAGTAATGAGCCATAAACTAATAAACAGTCCTTTCCCGCCGTCTACCTAGCCCCTAACAAATTCCTTCCCTACCATAAAACAGTTCACGTCGCATCCTGGTCATGTTTCCTATCCCTTTCCCCTTTCCGGGTTTTTCCCATATTATTTAAACTTTTGCCCACCACCTTCACCCTCACGTTCTCCTTCCACTAGTTTCCTAATATCCAATCACACCTCCGCATTTTTCGAGACCTTCTTTTCCACCACCTTCAACGTCCAACCAATCAGAACATACACCGACCCAATATATTCCCACGCACCACCACAAAATAAGAGTTCAAAATACACCCTTCAGGAGAACAAAAAAAACCAAAAAGACACATCGAAAGTATCATTCCTTACCTCCGGAAACGTTCGTAAGGAAAAAACACTGTACGATACGCGGTGTCGAAACATCGGAGTGAAGAGTTACGATCTTCATGAACGCGCCGTATTTAGTAAAATAGATCGCGTTGCATCGCGAACTCGTGCAAAAACACAAAGTGTGCCAATCTTTTCCGATCAAACTTTGTCAGTAGGTTATACGTGTATAAATAAGAAAAAAATGTTAAACAAACACAGGTCGTTTGAAGCTTCGTTAAAAAGTTATAACAGTGATACACCCTTCGAAGGCGAAAGGGTTAAAGAGTTTCTTCGTTTGCGTACTATAAGAAAAAAGGGAAACACAATAATCGTAGAGAGAAGGGAGAACGCGTTGAATTCTGAACAGTGAGCGCGATAAATTGTGTTTGTGCCAGAGAAATTACGACTACAGAATCAAGGGGAGAAACGGAGCCCTTTGTTTGGTAAGATAAACCGTCAATTTAACGGTTCGTAACCCCAGAATCGCGATTTTTTAATTCAGCCGACACCTGTTCGCGAAAATCACGGGCTGTCGGTGTCGTTTCGAGGGAGAATATAACCGAGAGCCAAGACTATCCAGCTACGAAGCAAGAAGCGAGGAAGGGAGGAGTACAGCTGAAGGGCGTATTGGGGCGCGAGAGTTCCTTCGAGTGATAAATAAAATTACAAGGGTGATATCGCGAATTTCATGACGACGAGGGTGAACGGAATCATCGGTAGGACTGAAGAAATTTCAGAAGGGAAAATGATATTACACAACGACGGATTATGCTCTTTCTCAGGTGTCGTTCTAAATCAAAATAAACAAATGCTTCTGGCTACTGGATTTAATTTGTCGACATATTTTCTTACAGCAGAATAGCTGACTTTTGAGAAATATGAAAAAAATCGACGTGAAATGTAAACACAGTTACTTTTTACAACTTTTATGTGAAAAGTTACATAAAAATAGTGCGATTACAAAATATGTATATACCTTTCATATACAACAATGTATTAAGTAATATAGAAAAAATTATACTTTTAGCCACCTCAATTTATGCTACAAATTTTTGCAATAAACATTGTGTAAATAACATAAATTCTAAGCCAACAACCTTACGGTAATAAGAAATTAGCAATATTTAATTCTTTTCAAAAGATATTACGCTAAAAAAGCGTAAAATAAAGAAGATAGAGAGATTATGTAGAAGTAGAAATGGAAAAATTTACGAAGAAAATAACTCGTATTCGGAGAGAGTTTCCAATACTGCGTTATATAGCTAATTCCTATGACGTTTACGCAGAAGAAAAGTTACAGTTTCCAGCGTTGAAGATTTCAACGAATGTCATTGGTCGAAAATGAGAATCTCGAAGAACGAAGAGGGAAGAAAAATAAAAGTGCGAGGATGTTCCGAGGAGATTTCGTATGTCTCATTACTTTCACAAGTACGAGGAACAGGTACATGTTTCAGGAGGAACGTAGCGCATAATTTTTCGAAAGTTTATCGACTGATTAAAATCTTTGCAGTGGTACTTAAGAAACTGTAGTTAAGAAAGCAATAAAAGAAGTAGCCCGATGTAAAAAGGGTAGAAATAACTTAGATAAAAGGGGGTCTGAAAATCAGGAGACCCGGAAATCCTCCGTGGGGAAAAAGCCCCGTAGTTCGCAATAGAAAATACACGGACTATTTTATTAAATTTCGTCTGCTCGTTACGATGAACGAATGAAACAAACCGGTGAAGGATAATTAAAGAAAATTCATGACGGAGAGATCGGTGCAATTCAAGGAATCTTAAGCAAGCAACAATAGAGAGGAGAACGGTAATTAAAAATCGGGAGAACGCCTGGAATGTTTCATTTCATGGTCTTCTTTATGCTCCGAAAAGCAACATTACAAAATTTTGTTCTACCTCGTTTGCGAAATTAATTTGCATTCGTTCCTTGTAAAACGAGGAAATCTCGTGAGAATTTTTTTCATTTTCGAAATATACAACAAATACAGCAGAAAATATTAATTTATATTTTATTAAGTTGATGCGGATGAAATCTTGAAAACTCTTTTTCTTTTACAAACATTCTGATTAATTACCAGAATCATTTGTGTAGAAATACTTGTTTTACCCTTTAAGCGAAAATTTTGCACACGAGCGAAATCTTAAATTCCAAATAATAATATTTGCTACACCTGAGTTTATATAATTATAAGCAGTATAGCTGATAACAGTAATACAAACATTTTCAATCAATAAAAATACACTTTATATTGAGTGCACAAATTAATTTGGTGCTTTTCTTCACAGACTTCTAAGTTTATTAATTAGGCTGGTGCATACGAATCGTCGTTTTTTGACATGAACTTTAGATACATTGTATTTCATTTAAAAATTAATCGTAATAATTTCCACACAATTCCATACACTTTTCCAAACGATTAACTAATTTCAATCATAAGCCTTTGAAATTCAAAAATTCTTCGAATGTCGCTTTTGCAGTATTTCCATTCCCCATTCATAAACTCAATAGTATATTTCAAGCAATTTTAATGGGCATTTTTATCGCGAGAACAATGGGGAAATTCGTGGAGTTAAAAGTTTTATTTAGCATCGCGTTGAATCTAACAACAAATGAATATTTTAAACAATCGAAATTACGATATCGAAACATTTCGCTGTTGATTTTTTGTAATAAGCGTTCGAGCTTACCGAAAGACGCCAGTTGTGCTAAAATATGTATGATTGCGCGGTCGTATTGAAAACTAGTCGTTAAAATTTCCACGCTTTATTCTCCACGCACAAAGAACGACGCTCGAATAATGAAACAATAGAACGTGCATTTGTCCCGATATTTGTTAGTTTGAAAATTCCGATGTTATTAAGCGCGTGGTGTTGCTAAATCTCAAATCCACTTGATCTAATTTGTGCATCGAGCGCTTTGCTCCGGACAGATTCGATTAATCGATGCCCGCGTATCTCGTTGCATTTGGTGAAATTAATTATTGGTAAATAACGCGAACAGAGTAAAAAAAATTTCGAAGCCGACTGTTGACACCGGTTACCAATTTACTGCACATTTTATTTATTTGTTAAGCATGAATTAGTTGACTGCACGTGTATTCAATTTCATATTTTTGTGAAATATTTTAGCGCGACTAGAAGAATTTGAGCAGAAGTAAGGAAATGGAATAGAAAATTTAACGTAAAAGTACATTTATAATAGAACACTCTGTAGATTTCATAGCGGTTTGGCTTGAAAAATCAAGGGATTTAATTATTGGAAAATATTACAATTTGCGAGATGTAACACACAAACTTCAATGTTTATTTACAAACAATGAAACACAATTTTAAAGTTCAAAATAATTTCCCTTACTCTAGAGTACCTTTTTCCATTTATCGGGTAAATGACGAATTTCCTATCCGAAAAAAAGTGGCGGATAAAATCGTCAAGACTTTGTAAAGAAAAAGTACCGAATTAATTTCTACACCTAATACTACTGTCTCTTTTAATGTTACTTCGAATCACTTTCCCCTAAAACATCGCATGCTGCATAATTCAGTGCGTGGGAAATGAACTTTTTCCCACCTTTCACGGCTCCCCTCATTCTTTTCCCTCTTTCACAATACTCACCACACGTTACACCACGTTTATCACATCGGAAAATTAGCTCCGAGTAATTTCGAAAAACTATGAAAATTTCAATCCTCCAACGAACTACCACTTTTCATCCCGGAATATCCTAGGTTTCTAAAGGCAATTTCTCGGCTTAATCATTTGTAATGGACTATACGGCCATTTTGCCACTTGAACCGCCATAATCGTAAAAGTAATCTCGACCGAGCGTAGAGGCCGCAATATTCGTCGATAGACCCGCAATCAATAGGTCGCTAACGTTCCCATAGTCGCGAGAAGCTTGATGAACCGGACCGATAAGGGCTTAAGCTCATCTCCACCCTGCTAATATCGTTCTCACGTTCTTCTAATGGCGGGAAAGCCGAAAAAAACCTTTTCCGCCTCGGAGCGATAAACGATCCAGCCTGAAAAAGAAAAAAAGGGGGTACATACTCGTGTGGCGCGTTCCTGAAGAAGCTTGGTGAGCGCTTCGGGTGGTCTTTTTGATAAGAAACCGAGACGGCGGGGCTGTAAGAAACGTGAGTAGATGCTTCTTAATCCCCGCAGGACACGTCGAGCGTGGAATTAGGCAGTTTCGCAGAGAAAGTATACTTGATTCGACGGTGAATGAGAGTTTAGTGAGGACGCTAATTAGCTCGACACCTTCCCTCCCTCTCATTGCTCTCACCTACCCCTCGCTTCTACACTTTTTTCTTCGTCTCTTCATTTATCACGTCTGAAACTTTTCTCCTACGTGATCTTTATTTTATGTCATTTTTATGTTCATACGATCCTTCACTTTTACGCGTTTACTCCTTTGTTTTCTTGTACAGGACGAGTCAGGGAAAATATTCTAATCTACGTACGAGTACTTTTTCTATTGGTTTTTAGGTACAGATTTAAGCCTTCTGTTTCGTTTACCACCCTTGCTGATCCACACGGTATATTAATACTCCAGTTAGTGAGCATAAGGACACTTACTGAATGTGAAGCAAATGTGAATAGCTGTTACAAAATTACTAAGGTTTTGAAAAATTTATTATAATAGTATAATGAGCATTAAGTCGTGTAAGTCTATTTTTGGAAAAATTGAGAAAACAAATAATTTACATATAATTTAATGCTAAGCTTGTAAGCATAATGTAATTTAACAATAAGTAAATAAATATTGAGATTAAACGATAGTATTTATGAACAAAGCGGACTAAAACATAGCGTAATTCAAGGAAAGTTGAAATTTAATAATTATGAAAATTGTGTAAATTTTTTTATGTATCCCAAACAAATATTGATTTAATTAATTCTCGTAAAAATCATTCGTATAATGAATTTACATATATTTGAAAGCAGATTGTACCAGTATTTTGGAATCGACTGAAATGCAAACTCTGAAATATTTTAACACAAGAAAAAATGGACTTACACCACTTTTATAATAAATGTTCTGATATACGGAAGTAACTTTGGCGAGGAAATGTAATACACACAGATTTTTCTTCGAAATTCTAATTCATGTTTAAAAGCAGTGTAGCCATTACTATTCTTTGATTTCTCGTTTTCATTTATATTATATTCCTTTGTTATTGCAACTTTGTAATGTGTATCAAAGATGCATCATTATATCTTTCCTATAGCTTTACGTCTTTCGTTCTTTCTTTAAATTTCATTCATACTTTCATCTGTCATGTGACATGTACACTACTGGCCAAAAGTTTGGAATCACCTCCCACTTTTCATCGATATTAAGTCTGCTGCTAATTTTTTATAGAATTTGAAGTTTATCTCAATTCTGCATTTATCAATTTATCTCATATCAATTGACTCAAACGATAAAATATTCTCAAAGTCGCTGACGTTTTTCTGGAAATTTCTGTGCAAATTGCAATGCTCGGTGATTCCAAACTTTTGGCCGGTAGTGTATATACGCATTCTTGTTACTTTTCTGTGGATTTCATCGGTATTTCCCGTCTTTAGGGAATTTTTTCTTTCTTTATTCATTACTATTATAACATTATTTATTACACTGACGTTTTTCTTTTTATTCGAAACTATCGATGTATATTCCTATTTAGAAGTGTTTGCTATCTATTTGTTTTCGCCGTTTCCCATTCTTCTGTGCTCCGCGCACAGATGTTTTGTTTCCCGTATTTTTTCCTGCTATGTGTTTTATCTGCCGCGGCGTCTATACAATTCCGTGCTTATGAATGTTTTCTTTCTTTGTCCTTACGCTTCTGTCTCTGCCTTTTCTAGCTTTAAGCGTATTTCGTATCGAGTTTAACGCGTTTATTGTATTTTTCTTTCACTATTTCCCTTCGCCCCGGTTTCTCTTTCTTACGTGTTTCTTTCCTTTATTCTTCAATGAGTTCTCTCCTATTTTTATACGATTTCGACAGTTTCGGTACACTGTGAAAACAGTTCATATGAAAACAGACCACTTTTTTTAAAAGGATAATTGTCATTTGAAGGAAGAAACATATTACAGAATTTTGATTACTGCATTCGGGAGAAGTGGTCTTTGCGTACTTTTTCAAGTGTTAAACAATAAAAACGCAAATATTAATGAAATCAAACTGGTAAGCACTATCGTTCATTTTATTACGAACATAAATAATTTCTACATGATTCTGTATTGTTTAATTCTCGACAGGTATGCCGGCCGCCCGATGTAGTTCTACTGTATATATTTTTTCGCCTTCGTTCGTTTCCTAGCAGCGGTAACTTTATGACACCACGGAAATCGTAGTCTTTCAATCTAAGAACTTGCTTTCACCTTTATTGCCTCGTTTTCGACTTAGAATCTTCGCCTTTTCAACTTGTACACTTCTTGCATTCATATGGTCACCAGAGCCGAAGCGCGTCTTAACGTTGTTGTCTGCTACGGTCATTGTTCGAGGCACTCGGAATTCCCGCGTGCGTCACTCAAGGGTTCGCTTGGTACCTGAGAGTGACCTGTGGTCTGGCATTTTCGTGTAGTTTTCCCACCTATGATTTTAACACGTTCACTACCGCGCGCATTTTACGTGGTTTGCCCATGGCGCCAACATGAATTTTTTATTATGCGACGCCGGTCACCGGTGACCCCCACGGCGCTGCAGCCAAGTCGAGTGCCGGTCACCGGTGACCCCCATGGCAGTCAACGTGTTAATTGCTGCAAATTTATCAAGGGGCCTCACCCCCGCGATGCGTCCTCGCACGGAGGTGTCGTGGGACCTTCCGCGGAAAGGACAGACAGAAGTCATCTGTTAACCAATAGTTTTCGCCAACCACCCTTCCCCACCACTATCGAAAAATGTATTCAGCCTATGCGAGGGCCTCACCCCCGCGATGCGTCCTCGCACGGAGGTGTCGTGACCACGCCACGAGTCGCTCTTAGGAAGTTTAGTCAATAGCAACAGTTGTTTTGTCCTCCTGATCACGGAGGTGGTCCTTCGAAGACGAACCTATTAGACTTAGCCCTAAGACTTAGTGCTAAAATCGACAAGGCTCGAAAGTTGGTTGCAACTACCACGAGCACATTCTAACATATATGCTTTCCTTAACGATTAACTAGCTTCATTATCCCAAATTTATAAAAATCATTAGTCTTAGAATTTAAAAATTCTTCGAATGCTGCTTTTACAGTGTCTTCATTTCGAGATAATTTATTTGTTAAAAAATTATTCTGGTGTTTGAAGAAATGTCTGTTGGGGAAAGGTCGAGTAAATAGGGGCGGATGTGGTAAAGTTTAGTCTTCTCTACCGTGGATGGATTTCAATATTTTTTCTTCGACAGATCTTTTTGATTTTCTTCTTGGTTCATTTTCTAATAAAAACTCACCAATCTTGAATTTTGCACACCAACCTTGAAGCGTCTTAACATTTACACAACCTTCTTCAAATGCTAAATTTCTATTTTCAGCAGATTTTACCAGAGTGTTTCCAAGTTGAAACTTTTGCGAATGTCCCGATTATTCACCAAACAATAGTATCACGAATTCTTTTACTACTCAATACACGTGTACCAGAGAAAATTCTTTCTCCTTGACTATTGTGTACAAAGATATATAACTACCAATTTCACTTGTCGGAAAAACCACATTTCATTTGCACCAGCCTACTAAAAAATGGAACTCGGACTAACCTCCGATCCAAGTACCCGAATACAACGTTCAGGGTCTGATGTTTCTATTCATAAATCCCACGATTCAATACGCCCCATCTCCTCTTCCATTGACATGTAAAAATAAAAAGGGACACCATAGAATGCGAAATAATACATTCACCTACGCCCATAAATATTACATAACTACCTCCTAGAGGACACTCGCCGCGTTACAACTTAATACATCATCCTGTCAATAAGCTCTCCCTCCGTGCCCTCTTCTGTCCTTCATCCCACAACCCTTCTTCACGCGCTCTCGTAGCTATTTACCCCGTTCCATACGCGACCCTTACCCGTTTCAATCTTTTCCCCTCCCTTTTATATCACTCATCGTGTCATTCCATACACTTCATCTCCACCGTACCACCTCTCGTCTCTCCCTCACCGACACCCTTGACTCACGTGGCTTTTCACCCGTTTCTCTTAAGTTTCCGGCGCGCGCTACAATTGCTCAGACGAGCGCCTTTATGAAACGCGAAATCGATATCGCGGCGGCGTAAACGCGAAACCCTGCTCGTTGCGATTTCCGTGCCGCGACGAAAAAGTAAGACGCGTTTAGGAATACGGAAACGGATTGATTCGTCGAACGTGCTGGCGTGTTTTCCTGGGAATTTCGCTTAGCTTTCTCAAGTAGG
>NW_017100329.1:498245-506513 GCF_001263275.1 Habropoda laboriosa | reverse complement strand
GGAGGATGTATAATAGATTACGTTGGGAGTTTCCGGGAGGAAATTTACCGTGTTGATTTAACGACGGTTGTTTGGATTTTTTTTTTATGTACATTGCCGTGCATAACTATAGCACCGCCTAAAGGAGGATGTTAAAAAAAGGCCAATTTTGGCATACGGCCGGAACGAAATATTTTTTTACAGCATGATTCTACGCATTCTAAGGAACGAAAAATGTAATTGTCATTTTTCCCGGAAATGATGGGAAAGTTATGAGAAATGCGGTTCAAGGTAAGAGTATGACCATACTTATAACCGTCTCGTTTTTTTCGGATGATGGTCTGTTCGTAAATTAACCACTTAGAAACTCATATTGAGTATTATTTGCAAAGATTGTTGTACATTAGTGTTTAATAAAAACCAAAAATAATGAAAAATAATTAATGACAAATTAATCGAAACAAGGAATTCTTTGATGACACAATGCTTATATTCGAAGCAATCAGAAACCAATAGTTGTTTATTCTCGAAGTGATAAAAATTATAATAAACTATCGTAAATATAATAATATAATCGTCATGACAGGGATACGATAAAAAGTAAAACTAACAGAATTTGCATTTCTTAACTGTGTATCCACTATGAAAGCCACAGGAGAAAGTATGATCTTACATATCAGTCTGAACATATATGTATATGTATACAGTGTTCTGTCGAACTACGCGTAGGTTTAGAGACGTCGACTGTCCGCGTAGTTGGGAACCATCCCCCGGTTTTACGGAAAACTGAAGTCTGATCGTCTGCACTGCGTGTCAATTGTCGTATATTGTCGTTAGAATAATAACAAACGAAGTAGGTCGTGTGTAAAGACTTAGTTGTTTACTAAGAGACAGTGTTTTTCCAGAAAAGGATAGAATATGTACATGTCTCGGTGAGACAACAGTAAAAAAAACTAATTTCTTGCTGTTCCATAGCTATAACACATCTTATTACAAGAAAAATAAACTTGGGATACGATAAAACGAAATTGTTGCAGTAATTAATCTAATTAGCTATACGTTGGCTCTCCTCTATTTTCAGTTAATTCAATCATTCGATTGTGTACGTATATATACATACATATTATTCACGCATACGCATACCGTAAAACTGTAGCTGCGTAGCCCGCAGAGACACGCTTCTCATTTCATTTTTCTCCCAAGCTGAGCTGTTTGTTATGTACTTGAATTCGGTGCACTAGCTTCTTGTATGCAGCGGCACTTAATTCACACGAACGAATATTCTAAGTACGTAAATTGATTGGAAATCCGCGTATAATCGAAAACGCGTTGTTCTATGTACAGTATATTCTCCACAAGTGTCAGACCGCAAGGAATCTAAACATGTCACTTGTAGAGTCAGGGACTACGTTTTCCAGCCTCGCGCCCGCCTTTGTAGTTTGCCGAACGTAGACAAGGACAACGAATAAAAGATAAGCATGAAACGTGAATCGAGCAAACAAGCGATTTAAATATCAACTTTTTTAATTTTACGTTTTTTCATCCCGAAATTTTTCTTAACATATTAATGAGATTTTTCTGATCAAAATGACATCAAACACGACCTAATTTGAACAACATTTACTCATTAACACGTTCACTGACGCGCCAGATTTACAGGTTGCTGTCAGGCGGCCAAAATTCTCGTATATATTCTGAAAACCGATTTTTAATTGCGAAACACTACTGAGACGGTTTAATTTGGGGCAGCCAGCTCATATTTGAGTTGGCAATACACAATACAACTACTAAACCGAATCACCAGAAAAAAACCCATTTTTGTAACTCACTGTTCGCTGATTACACAGCTGAGCTCTGCAACGTGGATTTGACTGCATTTTCTCCTTCCTTCCACTCAGATCGTCATCCTTCCTTCCTTCCTCCCAGTTCCGATCGATTTTGCAAGACTCACAAACTCACAAAGTGTGAGTCACTGTGGAATGGACGACGCGAAAAGTACTTCGAAACGCGATTTATTTCAGTTTTATTCAGAAAGGGAGAAATCGCGAATTTATATTATTTTCAATATTATTATGAAACTAAACTTTCGTAGAACGCGAGTGAAAAATTGAAAGAATCAAAAGAAAAAACGCGACTTCGTATCTTTTTCGATTCTAAAATATAAGAAAATTTGAATAAAATACGCGACGAGAATTGGGGAGAAGCATAAGTTAAACGCGTAAAAATATTCAATAATAAACGAACTAGGGATGAAGCTATTATTTCAATACGCGATGCACTGACTCTAGTATTTACTAAAATTCAAAAATTCTCGTATAAATTCCGAAAATAGATTATTAATTACGGTAAACTACTGAGACGGTTTAATTTAGGGTGGGCATAGTGCACTCGTTCCAAATCAGCTCACAATATACAATAATAAATCAACTAACTACTTAACATGCAATTCATGCAAATTCCTTGAATGGTAAATTATTAGTAAACAAAATAGCAAGTCATAAAATAAATTCAATATCAGAGAAAATATATGAAAAATTTCAAATTAATTTCAATTGCTGGAAGAAAAGTACATATTGATTGTTATGCTGTAACGAAAAAGCAACCTCTCAAAGTCATTTCAATATCCTATTCGACAAGTCTGAAGAACAACGATGACTAAAATTCAAATGTTTATTTCCCTAAACCTTCAAAATAATTTCGAAATATTTTATTCGAAGCGGAGTATTCCAAGTCAGTATCGATAATTGAAGAAATTATTTGATTGTATTTAAAAGAACCGAAAGGAGAATATTTAAAGTCTGATATTAAATGTCTAGCAAGTACCAGTAATTGGTAAAATGATTTATATTTGTTTTAAAAGGAAAATTTCTAATAGGTATTAGTTAAAATGAATTGTTATTCAGTCTACTGTATTGAAATTCTAATTGATTCTAATGTATACAAGTGTTACAAGAAGGCTGAGTGTGTACAGGGTGGACACTGACTCTAGTATTTACTAAAATTCAAAAATTCTCGTATAAATTCCGAAAATAGATTATTAATTACGGTAAACTACTGAGACGGTTTAATTAAGGGTGGGCATGGTGCTGCTTTAGTTTGAAATGATTTATAAACACATAATTAACAGAGGAAAAACCGTGAAACGGCAAAACGTCTACATTCTAATTGTTATAACATGTAAACAGAACTTTAAATTTAGTGTAAACAGAAAAAATATATAATACAATTTATTTCACGGTATTGCAACAAATAAACGTTGAATCAATATTTAATTCGTATAAAAACAATTATTTAACGTAATAATTTTACCTTCACTATGGCTATTTTTAATCTACGACCACAGGTCAACCTGATTTCTAATCCTTACGAACTTTAAATTCAGTCTAAACTGAGAAAATATATAATACAATTTATTTCACGGTATTGCAACAAACAAACGTTGAATAGATTCTTAATTCGTATAGAAACATTTATTTAAAATAATAATTTCACCTTCACTATGGCTATTTTAAATTTACGACCAAGGGTCAACCTGATTTTTAATCCTCCGAACTTGATTTCACAACGAGAAAGTAATAAGATCGTTGAAACGTACTTATTTGTCAAAGAAACTTGCAAAAATGTATAAATAATAATATGTAATGTTTTAACAAATTTTTGGAAGTATAAATTAATAATAAAATTGTGAAAATTAATAAATTATACGTTATTATAACATTAATAGAATTATGACTAAACCGAAGTTCGAAGTCGAGTATTTAAAGTCTGATATTACGTGCCTAGCGAGTGCCGGTAATTGTTAAAATTTGTTTAATAATTAGTAATAGAAATTCTAATTGATTCTAATGTATACAAGTGTTACAAGAAGGCTGAGTGTGTACAGGGTGGACATAGACTAGCTAGTAGCCCCCGACCACTCTATTCACATCTCAGAACCTTCAGGTCAAAATACGCCGCGAAGTGTCTAGGGCCCAGTATAAAGGGTAAATGATTTCGCGGGACATCGGCGGGTCCTTATATACCTGCGGTACCCTCTCCCCAAAGTCATTAGCAAAATCGTCGGTTAGGTCAGGCGGGAAATTTTCGCGGGAGATTTTCGCGGGAGATTTCCGATATCGTAACACGGTATAATTTATCAATTTTCACAATTTTATTAAAAATTTATACTTCCGACAATTTGTTATAACATTGCATATAACAATTTATACGTTTTTACAATATTCTTCAATGGAAACATAGGTTTTAGCGTTCTCGTTACTTACTCGTGGTTAAATTAATTTCGTAGGGATTAAAAATCAGGTTGACCTGTGGTCGTAGATTAAAAATAACCATAGTACAGCTAAATTTATCGTGTTAAATAATTCTTCTTACACGAATGAAAAATGTATTCAACGTTTGCTTGTTACAATACCATGAAATAAATTATTTGTGCAGTTCTGTGCATTTTCTGTGCAGTTCAACCTAATTTACTTAAATTTACATTGCGAGACAGTATACTGTAACAAGTAGTAACAAGCAAACGTTGAATAAATTCCTAATTCGTATTAAAAAAATTATTTAACACAATAATTTCAGCTTTATTATGATTATTCTTGATAAATGACCACAGGTCAACTTGATTTTTAATCGTTATAATCTTTAAATTCAGTGTGAATAGAGAAAATGTGTAATATAATTCATTTCACGATATTATAACAAACAAACGTTGAATACATTTTTGATTCGTAGGAAAAGAATTATTTAACACGATAATTTTAGCTGTACTATCACTATTTTTAATCTACGACCACAGGTCAACCTGATTTTTAATCCCTACGAAATTAATTTAACCACGAGTAAGTAACGAGAACGCTAAAACCTATGTTTCCATTGAAGAATATTGTAAAAACGTATAAATTGTTATATGCAATGTTATAACAAATTGTCGGAAGTATAAATTTATAACAAAATTGTGAAAATTGATAAATTATACCGTGTTACGATATCGGAAATCTCCCGCGAAAATCTCCCGCGAAAATTTCCCGCCTGACCTAACGGACGATTTTGCTAATGACTTTGGGGAGAGGGTACCGCAGGTATATAAGGACCCTCCGATGTCTCAGTTGTTTACCGTAATTAATAATCTATTTTCGGAATTTATGCGAGAATTTTTGAATTTTAGTAAATACTAGAGTCAGTGCATCCTGTATTGAAATAATAGCTTCATCCCTAGTTCGTTTATTATTGAATATTTTTACGCGTTTAACTTATGCTTCTCCCCAATTCTCGTCGCGTGTTTTATTCAAATTTTCTTATATTCTAGAATCGAAAAAGATACGAATTCGCAGTTTTTCTTTTGATTCTTTCAATTTTTCACTCTCGTTCGAAAATTTTTCTGGTGATTTGGTTTAGTAGTTAGTTGTTTTGTGTCCTCGATATCGCCATGATGGTCATCAGTGACTGGAGTGCCTCAAATGTTTAGAATAATTAAAATAAAATAAATGTTGTCAACTAAAAATTTTGAACGTCATAGCTAGCTAGACATTATTTTCAATTGAAAAAAAAAAAAATTATGAAGCATAATACTATAATCCTATGCTTAAAATGTATTTTCTTGTGGCCGCCTGACAGCAACCTGTAAATCTTGCGCGACAGTAAACGTGTTAATAAGTAAATGTTGTTCAAATTATATCGTGTTTGATATCATTTTCATCAGAAAAATCTCACCAACATGTTAAAAAAAATTCGCAAGACTATAATCGCGCTGTATAAGCGACGTTCGTCGTTTGTCAAGGCAGTCGTTCGACTGTGTCGTAAACACCGACTGAGGTCGAGTCGTCCTGCCCGATATCTGATCGCTGTACGCTCGCAACTGTTCTGGGAAAAATTCTAGGCCTTAACTTCTTAGAACTCGTGATATTTCTTGCGAGCCAAACATAAGAAACGCGAGCCTGGGTCGCTGACGTACATCGAGCCAAACATACAGCTAGCTGTCCTTTTCAGTGTAAAACTATCGCGAGTTGCTCTCGAGAGTATCTCTCGCGAGTGGACACTGCGTCTGAGGGTGCATCGCTCAACTCTCTAAGAGTTACGACTCGTATAAACAGTTGCTTTGCAAACATGAAGCAGTTTCGTATTCTTGACAGAATTCTCGTGCGAGTAAAAAAAGTCAGGTAAAAAAATTAGTGGAGAAATCGAGTTTGAAAATCCGATGCGTATATACGTATGCTGTTACGGCTAAGTTACGGTTCGTCGAGCAACGTACATATAATGCGTATCGTGTTTGTAAACAATGTCTACACAGCATTTAGAAGTTACTGAGTTCATAAAAAACACACACAGAAGACGTGTAGAAACACGATACGCATTATTCCGTTGCTCGACGAACCGTAACTTAGCTGTAACAGTATACGTACGTATCGAATTTTTAAACTCGATATTCTCGAAAACTAAGCCTTAAATGAAAAAATTTTATTCTATATTTAGTTCTTACTTTTTCATAAGGAATCACCTAGTGCCCGCTTGTACATGTTATTCGGCCCCACTCTGTATAAAAGAAACTATATGTTTGCTCCCAGACGATTCGTGAAGCCGATTATTTAGCAAAAACTACCTTTATTTGCAAACACTATTTTAGATAACAATAATATATAAACAAATTCTTAAGGTTGTAAATATGTACGAGTCTAATGTCCGAAGGTGCAAAATGCAGTGTAACAGTTCGTACAACAGACAAGAGTCCTTTTATACATTGTAGTCTGTCCAGAGGTGTGTCTTAATGAAAATTGGGAAAACGGTGAGAAAGGTTAATAACATGCTACGAAACTAAATATTCTAATCCTCAAAAATAGCAGATGTGACGGCCGTATCGTAAACTTAGGATAATTCGTTGTCCCCAACATACATCTAACCTAACATATGGCACTGTCACTTTATATTTCATCTTCGAGTGCAACATTATTCTAACGTTATTAATGTACTATAATATATAACGTTATTACATGTAGCTAAAGATTAACATTCAAGCGATTATGTTATAATGAATTATACACGATCCTGATTTGGTGAAATACAGAAAGATTGCGTAAGGCAAAGACGAACTGACAATGGCATATTTACTTACTCTTGCGAAGACTTGAACGAAGTAATGTATCTTAATCTAATATGTGCCTCTGGTTACACAGCATTAACACTAGTATTTATTGACACAAAGTTACACTTTACACCACCGAAACACAATCAACACGATCGACCGCACGTTCTCGCATTTACCGCGCACTTGACAGGTTCAAACCGGTTACGCTGCATATGAGTTCGTGCGCGTTCGTGTAACTTCGCGTTCTTCCGTAATTTTCGTAACGGAGAGGGCGCCGATTTTAAATTTCGTTAGATATTACATAGTACTGTAAATACTATTATAACACAAGAAAGTGAGTTATTTTTTAAATAAATATTCTAATCCTGAAAAATAGCAGACGTGACGGCCGTATCGTAAACTTAGGATAATTCGTTGTCCCCAACATACATCTAACCTAACATATGGTACTGTCACTTTATATTTCACCTTCGAGTGCAACATTATTGTAACGTTATTAATGTAATATAATATATAACGTTATTACATGTAGCTAAAGATTAACATTCAAGCGATTATGTTATAATGAATTATACACGATCCTGATTTGGTGAAATACAGAAAGATTGCGTAAGGCAAAGACGAACTGACAATGGCATATTTACTTACTCTTGCGAAGACTTGAACGAAGTAATGTATCTTAATCTAATATGTGCCTCTGGTTACACAGCATTAACACTAGTATTTATTGACACAAAGTTACACTTTACACCACCGAAACACAATAAACACCATCGACCGCACGTACTCGCACATTTACCGCGCACTTGACAGGTTCAAACCGGTTACGCTGCATATGAGTTCGTGCGCGTTCGTGTAACTTCGCGTTCTTCCGTAATTTTCGTAACGGAGAGGGCGCCGATTTTAAATTTCGTTAGATATTACATAGTACTGTAAATACTATTATACCACAAGAAAGTGAGTTATTTTTTAAATAAATATTCTAATCCTGAAAAATAGCAGACGTGACGGCCGTATCGTAAACTTAGGATAATTCGTTGTCCCCAACATACATCTAACCTAACATATGGTACTGTCACTTTATATTTCACCTTCGAGTGCAACATTATTGTAACGTTAATAATGTAATATAATATATAACGTTATTACATGTAGCTAAAGATTAACATTCGGGCGATTATGTTATAATAAATTATACAAGACCCTGATTTGGT
>NW_017100329.1:497371-497973 GCF_001263275.1 Habropoda laboriosa | reverse complement strand
AAAGATTGTGTAAGGTTAAAGACGAACTGACAATGGCATATTTACTTACTCTTGCGAAGACTTGAACGAAGTAATGTATCTTAATCTAATATGTGCCTCTGGTTACACAGCATTAACACTAGTATTTATTGACACAAAGTTACACTTTACACCACCGAAACACAATCAACACGATCGACCGCACGTTCTCGCATTTACCGCGCACTTGACAGGTTCAAACCGGTTACGCTGCATATGAGTTCGTGCGCGTTCGTGTAACTTCGCGTTCTTCCGTAATTTTCGTAACGGAGAGGGCGCCGATTTTAAATTTCGTTAGATATTACATAGTACTGTAAATACTATTATAACACAAGAAAGTGAGTTATTTTTTAAATAAATATTCTAATCCTGAAAAATAGCAGACGTGACGGCCGTATCGTAAACTTAGGATAATTCGTTGTCCCCAACATACATCTAACCTAACATATGGTACTGTCACTTTATATTTCACCTTCGAGTGCAACATTATTGTAACGTTATTAATGTAATATAATATATAACGTTATTACATGTAGCTAAAGATTAACATTCAGGCGATTATGTTATAATAAATTATACAAGAT
>NW_017100329.1:479820-496267 GCF_001263275.1 Habropoda laboriosa | reverse complement strand
AAAGATTGTGTAAGGTTAAAGACGAACTGACAATGGCATATTTACTTACTCTTGCGAAGACTTGAACGAAGTAATGTTTCTTAATCTAATATGTGCCTCTGGTTACACAGCATTAACACTAGTATTTATTGACACAAAGTTACACTTTACACCACCGAAACACAATAAACACCATCGACCGCACGTACTCGCACATTTACCGCGCACTTGACAGGTTCAAACCGGTTACGCTGCATATGAGTTCGTGCGCGTTCGTGTAACTTCGCGTTCTTCCGTAATTTTCGTAACTGAGGGGGCGCCAATTTTAAATTTCATTAGATATTGCATAGAACTGTAAATACTGTTGTACCGCAAGAAAGTGAGTTATTTTCAAATAAAATGAAATTTTCAAAAGATTTTTCTCCAATGGAGGAGGTTAGCGTCTTTCCCCTAATTGTAAAATTAATAACATGCTACGAAACTAAATATTCTAATCCTCAAAATAGCAGATGTGTCGGCCGTATCGTAAACTTAGGATAATTCGTTGTCCCCAACACTATAACTCGTGCAATTTTGATTGTTTTTACTTCAAAAAAATATATTACGTATTTTAAATACCGATAAATGTATGTACAAAACCATAAAGCAAACAGTTTAATAGTTCTCTTGAAAAAAATTGCTTAAAAGATGGTATTCAAAACCAGAATACATACTCCTTTAATTGTACGATTTTATTCATTATATTGAAGATCGATTTCAAACCTTGAATAAGAACGTCAGTAGCTCTGGACAAAATAAAGTTACAACAGAACGATATCACAGGAAACGTTGCGTTATCAGAATGATGTATCAGTTGAAAGAAAGTGAAACGAAATTCTTCGGATCCATAAAACAGCGTCGAGTAAAAGGATTTTAGCGATCAAAACGACGCGATGGGACGAGACATAAACAGAGGATCCTTATATTGGCAAAGATGGCAATCTCATAAATACGTGAAATTGGTCGTGAATTCGAATGGCGCAATGAAACTTGCCTAGAACATAAGTTAAAAATGTTTATACCGCGCACTTCAGTGGCTTCTTTCGTTTTTTTTACGCTTCCGTCAAAATTGTCTTTCCGTTTATGACGACAAATATTACATAATAAGCAATTTCGTTCGACAATATAATTTCATTTATTAGCCCAGCTTTCTTAAACTTTAGCAAACTCTTCATTAAGATATCTATAATATTTAAAAATAAAATCAATTTTTTAATCCTTCAAAATATATCACACAATCTGACTTTGAATATTTACCAAAATTCAAAAACACTTTCATACAAATTTCCTCCATTCACAATATTTTAATACAATCAACAACGATCGAGAACTTAAGAAATTACAATTCCTTCGTTCCCAATTCTCCGCATGCGAAATCATTCACAAGTGTATTAATTAAATAAATTTTTCTTGTTCTATCTATTCTAGATTTAAAATACGTTCGTACACTTTCAGCTATGCTATGTTTGAGCAATTCGGCGCAGCTCAGAGTACCCCAAAAGAGATATGTACTACGAAACTTCACGGCGCAAAATCGATTCGAGCAGATTATTTCACGGACGTTGCGTTCGCGGCATTGTTCACCGACGCCTTGTTACCAACAATGTACCACGTTTTAATTATTCTTTATTGAGGGAACCGGCGTAAAGAGCGATTAATCTTGCGCGCCGAGAAAACCAGGGTACACACAGGGGTAATACGCGTTCTATGAGATCGTTAAATACGAGACACGGTCGCGGATAAATTTCATATAGCGCTGCTTTTCATTGGCTTACGCTGTTGTTGCACTGAAATTAATTGTTAGAAAGGGCGGCGAACCAGGGAACCGCCACGCACGGTGTCTTCCGTTGTTCAGTCAGGTAATGTTTTGTAGTAGAATTTTCGGAATGAAAGGATATTTTTTTGGTATCAGGGAAAAACACACAAAAGTTTATTTATCTTTCGTCGATACGTGTTAAATGTTTGGTACAGAATAATTTCGAACAAATCAATGCAGTGTTCGAGCTGTTGCTTTTGCTTTCGGGCGTCCGGCTTTAAGCAGCCGTACTCTTCCGTTACAATATTAACGAAACGGATAAAACGATTTATAACAATTACTGTGGGAAGGCGTCCGATGAGCCTCCTGTACTCTACTCTCTGGAAGGCGTCCGGCGAATAGTCCAGCCGTTCTTTCCATTCCAGGAGCGACCCAGGTATAGCTCCCGTACTCTGCTATCACAATATTATGTAATACGCGAGAAGTGATTGATGACAATTATTGTGGGATGGCGTCCGATGAGCCTCCTGTATTCTACTCTCTGGAAGGCGTCCGGCGAATAGTCCAGCCGTTCTTTCCATTCCAGGAGCGACCCAGGTATAGCTCTCGTACTCTCCTATCACAATGTTCAAGTGATACGCGTATGATCGGAGAGTCCACCCGCACTTGTCCTGGTAGGCGACCGGCGGATAGTCCAGCCGTTCTCTCCATACCAACAGAAGTACTAAGCAATCCTCTCCGAGCTTCCTCAGGCGTCAGGGTAACCTCCCTGTACTCTCCTCTCTCAGAGGCGACCGGCGGATAGTCCAGCCGTTCTCTCCTCCAGAGAGTGACCCAGGTGTCCTGTGCTTTAAGGGTGTCCGAAAGCTAGGCTTCGTACTCTCCCACTCTGAAGGGCGACCGATGGTAATACCTCGTTCTCTCCCAGCAGAGTACAGCAAGAATGCCTGGCCGCGTCCGCGGCCGTGGTATTTATATTTGACAATTGTTTATCAATAAGACGCGTCGGTTTCCTATTTGGGTATGAAGGCCCTGATACTACAAATATGTTTCCTTAATTTTCTAGAATTTGAAATATTCATTATGCTTGTATCATCTAACTGACAACGAGCATTATCCCCTATGTGTATTAAAACGAATTTTTGTTTCACTTTCTGTGTAATGATTCGGTCAAAAGTACTATGCACCCCATAAAATATGGATTATTTAAAAATACTTTTGTATTAGGAGGATATTAAACTATTGAAATGTGAGAACAATTATTTTTTTTCATAGACCTAGTGAGGATGCAGAAAAGCTAACAAGTTTCTTGCTTATATTCGATTGCACGATGTTTCATGAATATTTATGTACGATGAATATTTATTTCAAATGAGGCTGGGTCGAACACTTAACAAGATATTTTTAAAATTAACTTTCTCTGCTCTTCTAATTAACTCTACCAATAAGAAATTTCTCACAAAAGGGTAACAACATGCATATACAATGTACCAGCTGCTGATTATGCAAACAATACCTAATAGCTGAAATTACAGAGAAATCCAGATAATGGTTACCGCCAGCTAAAGCTATCCATAATGTATGGTAGACGGTGATGATTACGGTAACTCGATTCGAAACCCAGGAATTGTTCTTCCAAAGTGGAAGTTACACAAACGATGCTTGCTATTGCAGAAAATAAATGCAACTACACATGTCAAATAAAAACTTCAAGACCGTAAAAAGATATTGTAAAATATAAGAAAAATTAATTTCGCCAATGAATTAATTTACTGAATCTAATTCCAACAGGAAGAAAATATTCGAAAGGGAGTAGACCACCCTGAGGCTTCTAAAAATAGGTAAAAGTTTGGGAATTTTGTTCCTAGATAACTCTGAATGAAAAGATTCAATTTTTTTCAGCAGATATTAATGTAACTCTCAGTTTTCTTCTCTAATTTTTGAAAAGTAAAAATGTCACAAGATGGAGGAGTTATTCAATATATCAACGCTGTCAAGGATTGGAACGTTTAAAATAAATAATTATTTTTGATTTATAAATAAAAATGTATTACCTACAATGTAGCTTACGATTTTTCAAAAATTGTATTTATCATAGGAATGGTGGCAGTTTGAAGAGGAAAAACCTCCTTTTACCAAAAACAGAAATCAACTTCAAACGTTTCTAAAACCTTAAGCAGACATATCGAAAAAATCGTAAGCTAGATTGTAGGTAATCCGTTTTTATTTATAAATCAAAAAGAATTTATTACTTCAAACGTTCCAATCCTTGCCAGCGATGGCGACCAGCAATCGACGTTCAAGCAGAATATGTTTCGCAATAACTCCTCCATTTTGTAAAGTTCTTACTTTTCAAAAATTGCGGAAAGAAGCTGGAAGTCACATTTATAACCTCAAAAAGAAATTGCAACTTTTCATTCACTAGATACCTATCAAAAAAATCGCCAAACTTTCACCTATCTCTAGAAACTCCAAGATGGCGTACCCTAAAAAGGAAACCAAAGAAACACACTTCTATCAATACGATATCAAAATTCCTAAGGAAATACATTTCAAGTGTCGTACAGATTTTACATAAGTCGTCACACATACGTGCAATACGAATGCTAAAAAGGTGAAGGTGCAAAAAGCGTGAAACAAAAGGGGAGCAAGAATTTCAGCCGGGATTTCTGTAATCTAATTTACTTCTTTCCTTCTGCTCTCGAGGAAACAGGCCGGGGTGGATTTTGCGCATCTCGAAAATGAGTTTGAGCGTCTGTTCAGAAGATTCGTGCGCGAACATTTGATTATTTCCACCTGGAGGTGATTGGGGAACCGCTATCACAGTTTTGGTCCAAGCTTTGGTTCAATTTCTCTTCTCCCGTAAGCTGATAAAACTTCATATTCCGGCCGAAACCACGTGCGAGAGTCAGACTTACGTATGTACTTACATACTTTCAAAATCACGGAGTTTATTCTCCGGACTAGCTTCTTTAGTTTCTGGTTTATACTTTTTCGAGAATTTCCCTCCGCTGTGTTTCTCCGAGAAACGTGATCCTCGAGGCACTTCGTGCAATTTTCAAGCTAACTAAAGGAAAACACCTTTCTTACTTTCTTCGAAATTTCCAACTCAGGTAAGCGCTTAGACAATTAGTGTACATACGTGTTCGCACTGAAACTCGGAACTACCGCGATATCGCGAAATTTCTGGAACAGTAACCGATAGTAAGCAGAAGGTTGAGACCGAGGTTAGAGGGTAGTTAATTGTGAATATTTTAAGAAGTATCAGGCTATTTTGTTAAAGGAGTGAAATTTGCAAATTTGCATTTACTTCGAGACTTACCGGCGCTTATACCTATATTCTCTTTAATAAATAAGGATTTTTCGGGGAAACTGCTTCACTTTTTTAAAGAATTATGTTTTAACAAATAATATTTAAAAGATCTTGATGTTGACAACTAGCAGATACGAAAAAGCAGAAATTGCAGAAGATTAATAAATACCGAAATATCCTTTTCTTGCTTTAGATAAAATTTGTGATATCAACTTTGTCATATTAACAGATAGGTAATCTGTGAACTGTACTAAACATCTAAATTGTATTCTTAGTTTCAAATCCATTTAGTACTTCAGCTTTTACGTGTTTAACAAAGCTTGAAATTCTATTGATCTAGAGCCTCCCGTATCCGTATTAATAGGGAGACAAAAGTGGCCGGATAAGAGAATTTTCGGATAACAGGACATTGACCTTTTCTATGTTAAACTTTATTTATTCGAATGGAAATCAAGAAAATTGTTTGAATATTTAAGGATCCCGTATCTTTTTTGCTGCTAAATCACTTAAGTTTTTTACCATAAATAATTGTGTCGAGTTACGTATGCAAATATCGCTACTAAACGGTTGTTCGGATAACGGAACTTTCGGATAGTATGGGTAGTAGAGAGGCTCTACTGTATTTATTTTACATTTTGTGTAATAAGCCCTTACAGCTTTAATAAATACGTGTTTCCAAAGGTATGCATAATTCACAATTTAGCGCTTCCACGGAACGTATCTCCCGTGATACATGCAGTTTATAAGTATCAGGACACCCATTATGTTTGTGTAGAAAGTATTACATGATTTAAATTACATTTCCTCGTCAAAGTTAGTGACATAAAAATATATATATATGTACTAGTTATTTTTTTTTTTCGTTATTTAAAGTCGCATCAACCACATTTATGGGTTATTAGCGACTTAATGTCTGGGTTCACAGTTTTTTACACAATTTGGTATGCTTTAGGTAGTTCAGTAAATTCTGAATCGATTTTAGTCCCTCGGGTTGTCGAGCAAGGTGGATCTTACGTATTGTTGTCTGTATTAATAATTTTGTTATGTCTTTTGTGCGTCAAATAATTTTACATTGGACTTGTAATGACAAACAGACTTGCTACACATTCAGTTAGTAAATTTTAAGACCTCAGTAGATCTTAGTAAAATTTGGTAGATGCCGGAACATTTTACTAGTTATTCGTGTTTCTAAAGATTTCAATAGATATTAGCGGATTAAAGTAGATTTTAATAGAATTCAGCAGATTTTAGTAGATTTTCATAGATTTCAACAGATTTCAGGAGAATTCAGTAGATTTTAATATGCTTCACATTCAGTAAGTGTCTTAACCCTTTGGACTCCTTCGTCGAGTGTGACTCGACATCAGTTTTATTCACAGGTTGAATGAAGTAATTTTTAAATTACCAGTTCAAATATGTATTACCTGGACGAGCAACAGGTACACATATATATGACCCTTAATGCTATTTTCAATATAATTAGTAAAAAAAAATTGTTTAAATTGCTTCCTATCAACCAAATGTCTTTTAAAGTGCATTTCAAATAAAATTCCTAAAATAACAGGTAGTTATTGAAAAGAAAATTAAAAAAACAAATTAGGAATTCAAAGGGTTAATGCTTATGAATGTGGGTCTACTGTAGAATCTCGCAGAAATACCGTAACACGTATTCTTCAAACGAGACAGAAATAAAAACGACTTCACAATGAAAAGCACCTGTGTGTCTGTATTACACAGAAACTAAATTCCATCACTTTCCCCCGGAAGGAAAATCGGAACGAAACAGCCTGCATTCACACACTCGTTCACAGTCGATCGAGGATCGTGCAGCGGATCATAGTGTTCTCGACACGTTCGTTCGAAGGGAATCGCTTGTAAAGAGTATCACCCGTAATCACCGTCAGTGCAGAAGAATTGAACGTCTGTATTATCGGCCGCTACGGCAGTATTCGTGGCGCGTGGTCTTCGGTTTAATTTAGCGCTTCCATTGGCGCGGTCGTGGTACACGCTTTGATTCCATCCCAGCTTCGTGACGCGTGTGAGCATCGGAGGTTCCGTGGTGTGTAGGATCGGCTGAACGAGCATCGGGGGCCGACACTGGAAGCAGAAACGCCGAGCAGCCGGCAACCCGATCAAAATATTCCGGTCACGTGTCAGCCAACCAATGCCGCGTCTCTCTATCCAGTTCCCGGAGCTTTTCCTCTCACGATTTTCTTCTCCGTGCCACGAACCACCACCGCTCCTCCTTTCTTCATTACCCCATTTTGCCCTTGTTTGCTTGCCTCGTGGCATTTTCTTAATTCTGTTCTCGGTTTCTGCTGAACTTTTCTTTCTCCTGTCTGACCTCGCTTTTTCGAATTACATCTTTTTTCCCCCTTTCCCGTTTTCTTGCTTAGGAAGGAGTTTGTCGTGCAGAAAATTGAATATTATTTGCGATGTTGTATTCTTTCTTTGCGAAGAAAAGGGATGCCGATGTAACGTTGTTCGTCATGGGAGCTAGAAAGATGTCAGAGGCAAGGGGAAACTTGGTTCGGTCCGCCTATTCCCACTCTGGACTCTCTCGAAGCCCCGAAATATGACCCACTGCATGATGTGTTGAAATAAGTTATTCCTCGGACTTCCATTTTTCACAAACGCTTAACTTGGATAAAATTTATTATTGATCATACACGCTTAATATCTAGAAAACACGAAGTTCCTCGGACCTTCGGCTGCGCGTCGCGAACAATACTCACTTTACTCTTTTTGAATCTAACTGTGGAATGAAGTTTTTTGGGACCCTTTCGAGGGTCCTTGTGTTAAACGTAGGTAAAGGTGGACGCGCGCCTGGGGGTCAGTATGATGCGTCATAGGGACGCATCACTGCTGATCCATGACGCGTCTTTGCGTCTCACCCAGGGTTCGTACGAGTCATCTTACGATTAGACAAATAATATACCTGGTAACAATGTGATTGTACGTAAAGGTAGACCTACTGCGCTAGAGCCGATCAGAGCCGACTGACATCTTTCCAGCTCCCAACAGTACTGTGCCCCGCTCAGAAGTTTGCCTTCGGGGCAGTACAAGGGCAACAAGGGAATCTTCAGTTGCGTGATGCTGTACGATCCGATTCGTCGATGTTATCGCATTCGTAGGTACGTGTGCCCTATTTCTGTGATTGTGTTGGAGAAGGTGGGCTTATGGGGATATGACCCAATTAGATCCGCATTCCTTCCACGGGCAAACTCCTGAGCTCTACACGGTACTTGTTCAGTTGCACAGACGAACCGAACTATAGGTACCCTACCATGAAGCAGTAGAACAGATTAAGTGCAGGAAAAATTCAGCATTGTAAAGGAACCATCGTTTTCCTGCCATAAACCGTCATCAAGCACTCATCTGACTCATCTCGCCATCAACCTTCTTCTTCACACAGCACGTTTCCGTACTTAAAACTGAACGATTCGTGCTGTAAAATGAAGCAAGGCTAACGAAAACTTTCTTGACTATCGAGAATTATATTTTCTTCTTGCATAATAAATACCGTTCGGATCGAGACTCGGCGACATTTTTTTCGAGGCAGAATTGTGACCGCGAATGTTCATTGCGCTCGCGGCAAAGTAATGGCGCGAGGGTCAGTTTTAATTTTGATGGCGGTGAGGAGTGAATAATTGTTGGCTCGGTTGAATCGCTGTATTTTTAAAAGTGTTCTGAAGCTACTTTTTCCCTTTGTTAGAATGTTTCTGCCCTCGTTCTTGTTTTCAACGTATTAATTACAGATCTTGTTAAAATGTTCTTCTTTTTGTTTTAAGCTGCTTCCTTTCCACGATGATTTTCAATTTCTTCCATCTGCCGCAAAGTGTGCTTGCAACTTTTGGACGTCTGCTCACCAGTTTGGTGTTTCCTTCGCGGTTTTTATTCAATTTCTCACGTTTCCTATTTTCTTCTTCTCGCTGGCGACAATTTAATCTTGAAGCCGTTTTTGCCTTAGTTTCTCTTCTTCCATATGTTCCACGTTTTAATCTTCTTTAAACCTTCCTGAACCCTCGTATTTATTAGCCTTCACGCTATTCCGGTTTTCTACCTCGTTTTCTATTTGTTTCTCTCATCTTCCAAAATTTCCACTTCACATTGATCCACTCTTCTCACTTTTATTTCATTGCCACTTTTTTCTGCATTCAATATACTTTTCGCGTCCAATCTTTCTTCCACGTCTTTCTTTGGAAAAGGAAAAATTCTCTATTGCGAAAATGACCGAATCGCTTTTTGATCGATTCTGCAGGAAGACAGTCTATCATATTCCACTCAATCGACGAGGTCTCTCTTGCGCAATCGATATTTATTTCCTCGCCGTCGTTCTACTTCTTCTACGGTACTTGCACTATTAAGAAAACTGTCTTACACCATATTTTATGTGTTACAATTATTAACAAATTACTTTGGTAAATTTCTCCATTCGTTGTCAAGGTATGTATGTATAATACAAAATCAGGTAAATAATTTACCGTGATCTTCGGATACCGACAATTCAAAGAGGAATTTTTAGCGATCGGCAACTCCTTGGTCTTCGAGGCGAGGAGTCAAGAGATGGTTTTACAGATTTCTTTGGATTTTTCGTTCTCAAGGGCAAGGGAAATTATTATGGTAATATCTCCACTTTCTGCGACTTTTTTTTTTAAGTTTTTAACTGGGGCCTTTTAAGTGAACTTCGCAAAAGGGAAAAACAGATTGCCTTTAATGCTCGTGCACGATAGTCGACTTTTCACGCGTCCCTCAGATTTTTGTACCTTTAATTTGTAAGTGTTTGTTGAGTTAAATATATTTAACTAATATTGGTTATCAATCATTTCCAAATTAGTCACCCACGTCAATTCTAAAAATGAAACACTACTATGAAAAATATGATGGAAGAATTTCAATACGTCCTAACAAACTGGCCAACAAATTACCAACTCGAAACTGCAATAACAATTAAATCTGCATTATTAAACAATTATTTTAATTAAACGTTCTCTACATATAATTCAAACTATCGTCACAACATTTGCTTATTGTTCATCCTGAATAGATTGTAAGTACTTTATTCGATTAAAAAAAAAAAAGAAAGAAGGAAAACAGTGTCTCCATCGATATTGTTTTCGGAACTGTACAATAACCTTTTGTATGAAAAATACAGTTTTACTTTTTGCCTATCTCAATTCTACGATCTCCTTCGACATTTCTTTCAGCTTGTAAACGGATGAAAACCGCGTCACGCGCGTTAAATCGCTCCGCGAGCCGTTCATATTATTCGAAACCGGCGTCGCGACAAGCGATTCGCCGTAAATGGGCTGCTTTTCAAATCTTTTCCGCCGTGTCCGTGGAAAAATCTCGTGGCTTCGTTTTACGACACTGCCCTATTGTCTCACGGAAGAAGATCGTATTGCAGCGTCATTATAGAGAATATTTGAGCGAAGACGTGGTCTTGTTTTTCCCGTTCGCGATGTAGGTTTACTCGAGGGCTTCGGAGGAAAGTGCTTGAAAGAATTTTTCAGAGCATCCACGATTATACCGGGTGATCCGCTGGTATGCACAAGTGCTCGTTTCGTTGCTTGCGAAATGTTTAAATATCTAAATTCTAGTACATAAATTTAGCCAGTGAAATTCAAGCTCTTTAACCCTTTGCACTCCATTATGGCGACAAGCGTAATTACTTTGGAGAACTTTGGAAAGTGAAATTTAGGTTTTTCTATCGAAACGATGGAAGTTAAAACGAGGAATAGAAATTAACGAATTCATAAACAGTAAGCATTCTTTTTCTAAAATGAAACTTAGGGTTTTCGAAAGTTTCACTGCAAAAGTATGCTGGAGTTGCTGATTTATTCTATCAACAAATGCTCGGAGTACAAAGGGTTAAATTTAAATACTCAAATGCTAATATTCAAATTCAAGCTATGAAAGATTTTAATTCAGCCAATGAAATTTACACTATTAAAGATTTAAATGCGGCCTGTGAAGTTCAAGCTCTTAAATTTAAATATTCAAGCTCTAATATTTCAATTCAGTCGATAAAATTCAAGCTCTTTAAATTTTAATATTCAAATGCTAATACTTCAATTCAGCCAATAAAATTCGGCTCAGACAGTGAAATGAAAGCTATACAAACTTAAATATTCAAATTCTAATATTTGAATTCAGCCTTTGAATCGCCCAAGCTTAAATATCCAAGTTCTAATATTTCAATTCAGCAATTGAAATTTGAATTACCCAAGCTTAAATATTCAAGTTCTAATATTCCAACTGAGCGAATCACATTCAAATTACTCGAGTTTCGATATTCAAATTTTAATATCGAAATTTATCCAATCAAATTCTAATATTCAGCCAAACAAATTCGAACTATTCCAATGTCTCGACGAAACTAAAATTCAGAATAAAAGAAAATGAACGCAGCTCTGAACGATACTTCAAAAATGTTCATATCATGGAATAATATCTGGAGCACTGCTAAAAAAACAAAAACACATGACATAACCCAAGACTTCTACCAAACAATGCCTAGTACCAATATGAAAAGGAAAGACAGAATAATCATGACCATGAACAGGACACTGCAAACTTACACGTGAGTACCTAATTAAAAAGACAGAACCACCAATATGTAACGTCTGTAAGCAAATTCTATCGACCAACCATCTACTACTCGAATGCAGAAGATACCACACCCAAAGACAAAAGTATAAAATAACATCGACAGCGGCCTTGACGTCACAGAAACACGTAGAAAATACCTTAAACTATCTAAAGGACATCAACATCTACCATAATGTAGAATCGGATAGAAACGAAGAAAACAAGGCCTAGTCGTCGCTAATGACCTGAATGTCGATGCGACGTAAATCTCGAAATAAAAAAAAAAAGAAAAAAATGTTGATAAATCGCGGCTAACAAAGAGCCGACCACCCAATATCACACTCGTTATTCTTTTCCATTTCCATGAAATCTGACCTGAAAACCTTGTCAAATTTAACAAGCCTGAATCCCCGAAACTTCCCAACTTCCCGCTTCAATCTAACACGCCGCCACGAAAAAATAACTTTCCATCCAGGCTCGTTTCTCCTTCACCTCCACCGCCATTTATTCCTCCACGTACAGGCATCCCCCCCGTCGCAAAGAAACTTTTTCTCCCCCGAGCAATTTTTCTCCTCGTTCCCGCGCGGCAAATCGATTTTCCGCGGCGCAGCTTCTCAGACCCTCGCAATATAGGCCAGTCCATCTCAGCCTTAATTACCAGTCATTGTCCCGGACTAGCAAGCCTTCCCATCCGGAGTTTCTCGAAACTTAGTCGATCGTCTTGCAACTAGCGGCACGTGCACGCGCCCCGTTCTAGGGTTAACCGAGTGAACGACGAGGGCCGTGCATCTCCACGAGCTTAATGGAACTTCTACTTGGACGTGGCTTTGCCACCCACCCGCCACCCCTTATTCTACACCCTGTGCTTTCAATTGATTCTACTCACGTGCCGCGATGGAATAGCTACACAGATACCGATAGCTGGTTCCGGAGAAAAACGATCGTTGCTTATCGTACGTCGTTGCCTATGGGCGGCAACTCGCCCTGAAACGTCGTCTCAATCGTACGCGAGATCTTCGACGAAGAGGGAAAGGGTTGTCTCTTCGGGAATCGATTCGAAGGAGAATCGACGCGTTTAACGCGAGGAACGAGACGTGTGAGAAGCGACAATTTGTTTGTGCAAGTGGATTTTCGTAGGGAGAGATGGAAATTTGTCGAGTATGGTTAAATATTGCCAATTGTGAAAATGGTAAGTGATGTTTGCAAGTTTGAAGGAAGTTTGGAGATAGATGCTGTTAACAAGTTAGGTTTGATGAAATGAAACTTTACGTATTTTACTAACACTTTTTCCAACGATTAACGTTAAGCGCAGCGGTTTAAAATACCGACTATTTTTGAGATTAGGGCTTTAGTTCGTTACTAGCATGTTTCCCAAGACAAGGTACATCCTGGCGGGAGCAAAATTGAAGGTAATTTCTCTCGTCTTGGATTTTTCTTTATGGTTCGTTTGTTGTTTCACTATTAAATGGCAGATGGTTTCTCTTGCTTTGATTATGGTTAACTTCTAGATTTAAATTGATGTCCGATAAGTATTATCTGGTAGCAAATTAAAAATTCTGAAAACCTTACGTAGTTGTAAATTGGCCATTTCACTATGCGACTACCTAACAATAACGAGATAATCTTGAAGATTGATACGAAACGAAATTGTAACGCTGAGGCAAATTTACATTTGCAAGTCTTCGTTGTCGAGGCGAATTTTCTTAATGTCGCGCTTCAAGGGGATAAGATTTAGGGGTTTATCGAGTAGAGAGTTGCACTTGTTAACAGATAAAACACATTTGCAAGTTTATCATCGAACTTCGTGAAACGTTAGCTTCGACAAAAATCTGGCATCGCGAGATTAAGACTCGACTTTATTTACGGCAAAACAAAGTTTAAGTTGTTCGGATGGTTGAACTTTCAAGAACCGAGGGAACTCGTTACATTCGCATCGAGTTGCCAGCGCAAGCGGTCCTAGTTATTAAATTACTCCGTTAGGCTGTGTATTTTGCCGCTGAGTTTGACTGGAGACATTGAAATTCACTCTGCGGAACTCGCGAAATACGCAAAATAATTGTAATATCATCACGCTGCAAAAGTCATCGAAACGTTCTCAGAAAATCTTACACGAGACGTTGTTCTTTTATTTCATTACAGAAATCAGGAGTGTGTGAGTTGTTTTATCTGAGAGGTTTATAGAAGAAAGGGACAAATAATAGATTTCTGAAAAGAAGGTGTAAGATTTTTAAAATCAAATAAAATCAAATAATTTTTAAAATCATTCACAAATACATAGTTTTAACAGCAAACTGTTGTGCGTTAATAGTCTACCTTCCGAGCACTACCTGAGTCCCCTATCCCAAGTCTGACTCAAAAAGAGGGACAATTATCGGTTTCGCAACAAGCATATCGCGATTCATAACACAGTCAATAATAAAACGACCTAATCAAGGTAAATCGACGTGAGTTTTGTTTGAAATCCTTTCCCAAGTCAACAAGCCGTCGGGGGAAGTTTGCAATTAAACACTCACTGTCATCGTTTTGTATTTATATTTATTTGTTTAATTGGTGACAAATGAATTTAAATTATATTTCTCTGTAGTAATATGTAGCAAGTATTATGTTTGTAAATAAAATTACCACTTTCTCTGTTAAAATTATACTAAAATTAGACTCTTTTGATCGACTATAAGTGTATAATAGAGGTTTCATTCACAGTATCCGAGGCACAACAATCAGAACGGGCTGTATAATTTGATTTTATTATCATAGAAATTTTAATATCATAAACTGTGGATAGAATGAGTAGAAAAGATAAAATCACAATACAATCTTGTTGATGTACATACATATGCAGAAACTGTTACATAAAAATGCGAGCGCTTTAGAGAAATTCAAATTTCGAACGCAATATCGTGGGCTTCGTAAGAAAACGAGCAACATCTGCTTATAAGAAATGCGATCGTGATGCTATAGTATATTCCTACCGATTCTATTCACGTGGTATGCAAAAATAGGGTAGAAACTAGGTTTGCGACGGAATTGTACGCATAAATAGATACATTTTGATGATTACATATCTTGAAGTTATAAATTGACCTTTAATTAAAAAGAATTCCCTTCGTTCTCTTCGTTGGAAATAATTCTAGCTTACTATTAAAGTAAGTGAAATTTCACAATTTGGCCACAAAAAGTAGAATCTATGCTTATAACAGAAAACTAAACTAAGTCACGAAGAATGATGGCTAACCCCCTTTGGACTCCTTCGTCGAGTGACTTTTTCTTAAAAATTTTCTCTTAAAATAACAGGGAGTTATTGAAAACAAAATTAAGAAAAAAATTTGGAGTTCAAAGGGTTAACATTGAATACCAACTGTACTTTAACACTTCGGTAAAGGCCAACGCAGAAGACAAGATTTCCCGCTGTCCAAAAATTCTAGATCTTCTCTATCACCGAGTAATAAAAAATCGACAATACTTAGAAAATCAAATTTTCAACCTCGATGTACACGGTAACAAAAGCCACAACAAAAGGATACACAATCTGTTGCGTCGCACGCAAATTCACGCGAGCTCGCCTCGGTCTGGCGGATTATAGCCATAAAAATCATTAGCCACCTTTGGCCGCCAGACCGAGGTGCCGAACCTCACTTCGGCCGATCAGGCACCCTTGGTCTACCCTGCGCCGCGCGAACGTCATTGTTCGCGTCCGCGGTAGGTTCTTCTGGTCATAAAACGGTACCGCTTTCGGGGCTGACAATTTTGCATTAACAAATTCGGTCTCCCGAAAGCGGCTCACCCGGAAAAACCCACAGGCATCCCTTTCTCCGAAGAAACGCGCTGCGGGCGCAAGGAGAGGGTTGTCGCCACCATTTAGGCACCCTGATTGGTGGATATCCACTGCACAAAATTGTATAAAGAGCGAGCTTACCCTCGCCCGACAGATCAGATCACAAATAAACCATCAACTAAACAACGACGAACAGGAACATTCTCTATACCTTCTCAACGAGGTTCAGAATCGTTAAATCAAGGCTGAACCACAGCGAGCTCTGAACCGAACAAGGTCGAACGCTCGCAACACAATCCATAACTTTCCACTCGTTCTCCGTTACCCTCGCTCTGTCCAAACTTCCAATTCTTCGAACTCTCAATCAAGTTTCGCCAGGAAACCATACGAGGTCAGGATGAAAATGTAACTCGAGCCAGGTTCCGATCGAACTTCCATTACGATCACTATGAACTGGTCCTGCGGTTACATTTCTACGCGTGTCTTCGACGGAATATCGCGAGTTTCTGGTTACCTTTAATGGACCTCGTGCTTTTCGGCCGCCGAAGCTTCTCTACATCCACCGTTCGCGAATTCACTCGGAAAGTTCAGCTTCACCGGGAGGAAACAATCTCTGCCAACGTTCCGGAAGGAAGGAAGGAAGGATGCTGATACCTTGGTTGCGAGATGAGCGGAACACACGAGCGATAACGCAACAACTATTCGCGATAATCGCGAAAGTACGATAAGAAACCACGTTTGATCGTTCAGTCGGGAGAAATTCAGCGTGAAGTTGAACACAGGAGGGTAATAAATCGTGCGGTTAGATCGCGATTAATCTTGTTCTTTTTTTCGACTATTTTGCGAGACGGACGCAAACTTTGTCTGCAATGCAATTAAGCGCTTGCATCCGGAGGACAATTAATCAGAATCTTCGTCCAGGAGTTCTATTTTCGGGATGAAGATGCGTGAATAGTCTTCGAAGGGCTCGGATAAATCGAGAAACCGGTCGAACAAC
>NW_017100329.1:446947-479768 GCF_001263275.1 Habropoda laboriosa | reverse complement strand
GTAATAGAAACTGATTTATGCTGTTCGAAATAGTCTTGGTTAACTGGGTTTGGAAAGTGTACAAGTATACAGGGTGTTTTCGACTTTTTTCGACGAACTGCGGGAACCTAATTTACCTATAAACTTTTTATTTATTAATCTTTATTAATTACTAATTTTATTTATTTAAACGTTTTATTGCCATAATAACACTTTATTTCTATAAACGAATGTTGCTTCCTGACTTCTTACTTTAATGACTGGTACAATTTATGCAGCGACAATTACGATTCAGCAAGAGCAGTCCGTATCTACCGGTAATGTGGCAATAAAGTGCTTATACGATGAAATGTCCTTTCAGAAGCAAACGATTTACTAGCAATGAACGAATTTTAATCGAACGGAATTGTTTCCTATTCGTCAGTTGTATTAATCACATGACTATCAGAACAAAAAGGATTATATTTCAGTCACTAATTAACAGTAATAAATATTCACAAAAACAGCCAAAAACGAAATAAAACAGCAATGGGAAATGGAATGGGAACGAACAAATTCTTCAACAATTGCAAAACAATCACCGAACTACCCAGAAGAGACCAAGTAGCAACGAGCCGAATCCGAATAGGTCATACAAAGATCTCCCACGCGTACCTCCTAACTAAAGATCCAGCCCCAAGATGTGAGGAATGTAATGTGCAAATCTCTATTGACCATCTAATTTTACAGTGCCCAAAGTATAGCACATCGCGGCAAAGGTACTCCCTGAAGCCACACATAAAGGACAACTTGGAAGATAAGAAAAGTCGCGACCTACTGCAATTCATGAAAGAAACCAAACTGTTACAAAAAATACTGTAGTTACACATAAGACGCATTTACTAAAACGTCGCTAATAACCTGTATAGCAGTTAATGCGACGTTAAACTATTATTTAAAAAAAAAAATATTCACAGTATTTCTGATTAAATTTATAAAGCACATAAAGTGATCAAACATTGATAATTTATTATTATAACCCACAGAATCTTGTCAACTAATTATCGCAACTGGAAAGAAAGTTGCAAGTAACTACTTTAATAAATATTTATCTATAATAATATTGAAATACTTAATTGCTCATAAGATATTTTAATTACTTGTGCATACAAAATAGTTAGTGTTAAATATTTTAATTAAAACTTATATGTGTTGAATAATATTAAATACTTTAATTACTTGTTGCCTGTAATTATTTAAAATTTCTTTTGCATTAAGAAACAGTTTCCAACACAGCATTTCACTATTAGATATTTTGTTTATAAATTCGCAGATTTTATTATTACACAATGAGTTTAATTGTAAAATGCAACAGTTTCACTCCTTAGCTTACCCAGTGTTTAATTAGTTTTAACAACCTTCACTTTCACAATAAACGATTATCCAACGTCATTTGCTAACAAATTTTCAATTGATTAAAATACAAACTATAAATTGTCTATAAACAAAAATTTCACACTAAGTTATACTCCTTAGCTTAATATCACCACTTTCTCAATAAACGATTATCCAATATCATTCATTGACGAATTTTCAATAGATTAAAATGTGATTAAAAAGTTCACACGAAATCATATGCAAATTCCTCGTTTTTTCAATTTTTCCCAAAAACAGACTTACGCCACTTCCACAATAAACGGTCCATATATTAAACGCAACGCGCAGAGAAGAACTGGAATTAAAAGCACCGAGAAAATCGACCGCGTACTTTGACAATTGTTTAGGTAACTACGTACTTCGCTTGAGTCAGCTACTCGCTAGGAGCATCTTCGAAACTTTCGGGCGGTAATTTCGTGTCGCCACAATTTTCAACGTTTCTCAAACTTACCGCCTTCTTCTATAAGTCACTTCCAGCAACGCCTTCCCCTAGCCATCGCGTCGCAACCCTTGCCCGACTATATTACGCGGCCGCGGTGTTTCCACCTTGCGCGTGTTATTTAAAAAAATGGCTGCTCGCTGCACAGAGTCCATATATTCCGTAACAGCATCCCACTTTTTCCACGGTACCTTTTACCCACCTCTCAGAGTGTCCGTTTTCTTCGTTTACCTCGTAAAAAGTTCTCTTCCTAGCGTTCGAGATGTCGGAAGTGGTGGAATTTAGCGATATCAGTTGGGAGAGTTATCTTGTTAACCCTTTAACATATGACAACTTGTCAGACTCGTGGGAGAGATTCTGGCGAAGATGTGAGAGAAACAGTTATATTAGTGAGAAAAATTCATTGTAATCCTAATTTTGCGTTTGAATTTGTAAGACCGAGGATTGCTAAATGTAATTAATCTGTGACAGATTAGCTTTCGTTACCTGATACAGTACTAAAACAGAAAATGGCTGACGCTTAGATGCATAGTCAAAAAAGAAATCATAGGTTAAGGGGTTAATATGGAGAATCTCCGTGTGGCTTGTTTTACCGGTTTTAGTATGATAATGATGGTTGAATTTTGTGAAGTAGAATTGAAAATTGAAAGAATTGTAGAAAATTAGATGTGTATTTTTTTAGAGACAAATATATTTTTGATGTTCTTAATTCTTTTAAATTAGCTCATTTTTCAGATTAGTCTAATTTTTTCATTTTTATCGTTTGTTGGTACAATGAATTAAGAATTAAATAAATTGCAGATACAATTTGTGTTTATTTGAGATATAGTTTAGTAGTGTTGTATGAATTTCAGTTTATTCCAATTTTGTAGAAGTTTAATTATTCTGGAATGAGATAATACTAAAAGGTAAGAGAAATCTATTGAATTTTTGTCTCCGTAAAAATTCTCAACTTACGCTAGTACAAACTTTCTAAGCTCTTAAAGCATGTTTGCGAGGTACGCAATTCTCATACGTTTCTCCAGATTGCCCTATTTTCTCCCAATTTCTTTTTATATCTTCTTAATACTTCATCCGTTCTTTTCAGGTAGTTCTATAGGAACTTTACTTCATACTTTACTCAACTTTCGTTGCTATAGAAATCTCTAAAATTCCAAACTAGATGTAAATTAGATTACTGTATAAATTCGTAAGTGCAAATAAAATAGTCTCTTTCCTCCCTGTTACAAATAAAGATCTCCTTGTTTAATAATGGTCAAAGTGTACTGAAAATAGAGAATCATACTCTGACTAATAAATGCGCCACTCAGAAGCCAAAGTGATTAACTCCACTTTCTGATATTCTACCAATTTCAGTATCAAAGCAGATGTTGGATGCTTAACTCTTCAAAAATAAACAAAATTTAATAAATATAATCGCGATGGAGTTAGTGTCACTTCGACTTTTCAGTGGATCAAATATTTTTACTAAAACTACAGACGTGGAAAAAGTTTCATCGATATCTCGGTCGCTTCGTTTGCAAAAGCTATCCTCTTTCGTTCATCCCCGCATAAACGCGTACCTATAATTCCTTCAATCCTAGTATCCAGGGGAGCAGACAAGTCTAACTGAGACACAGGCTATACTATTCCATAACAGAAGACACTACGACCCTTCCACTCCACCTATATTTTCCTATTTCCTTCTTCTTCCCTCCCACACGCCGGCGCCATTTTTCCCTCCCATTCGTGACGCCTCGCGACGAGGATAATAACCTCTTCCCTGGACTCGTCCGAGTTTCTCTTCCTCACAGCCGCGACTGCAACTGAAATGAAACGCGCGGAGAGCAATTGCTTTTACTCGTGGCCTCCCAGGAGACTTTTCGCCGGTCCCCCGTGCAACGTGCAACTTTCCGCGGGATATAGTCGTCTAACAGCCCCGTTACGCAGGTACGAGAGGATGGAAACGAGTGTGAGGACTCGTTCGAAGTTGGACTCGAAGGCGGAAATGTTCTCTCTCCGACGTTTCTCGCGAATTACTTCATTTAAGAGAAACGCTGTTCTGTCTGGATGTGTCGCCTCGTCGTTCAGTTTTACTCTGTTTTTCAGCTTTCTGATTGATGGCCACCGTTGGGGTAAGAAAATGTTGCAACTAAAATTGTTCCTGTCACTTGGAATAATGCGTTTCTACCAAGTAACTCAATTTTGTCTGTTCAGACTAACTCTTTGCTGGTGCTTGTGTTACTAAGATACGAGGTTTCCGTGTAAATTTTGTCGGGTAGAGTACGTCTTCTACAAATTCGATTTTTGAAAACAGCTTAGACTTATTTTAAACTACAGCAGAATTCCTCTCAATCGGAGCTCTGGCTGTATGAACGAATGATTAATCCGAAAATATATGTAGGATCCAACGAAAAAATTGCGAGGGACCAACCGGGAATCGAACCCGGGACCTTCGGCTTAGCAAGCTGAGGCTCTGCGCGCTACGCCAATTACTCCCTCTCTATTCTCCCTTGTTGGTTTCCTATTTGGGTATGGAGGCCCCGATACTACATATACGCAAAATATTATTTAAGTCATTTACATGTAAAATGTAGAATGTGAATCTGAACTGACTGCGGTCCAAATGTAGTCAAAAAATTATAGGATCATTATAGTGCACTGTATTCGTTCTTAGAATCTTTTGCCACGTTAAGTGCAAGGCAGAATATTGAACAGTTGATTACAAGAACAGAATTCTTCAGTTAAATTCTTTACACTGTCAGCTCTTTTCTTTCATTTTATTTGAAAATTAAATCCGAAGAGTGCACTCGCTCGTTCGATTGAAGCTTCCTTTGTGATAAATACTGTAAACCACGAACGAGCTGCGTCAAAGCGGAGACCGATTAAAACGTGACCGGATAAAAGGTAATGTATTATTATTTGCACAGCTAATAATAATTATAAGATGAGTACTATTCTTCAGTTGTGACTGTTTTACAATTTGTGAAAGAAACTACATCTACAGGAATCCTCAAACTTAGCCTGCTAGTTGTGAAGAAGTAAAGAACAAGTATTAATCACCTTGCAAAGTAGAATCTAGGGATTACTCGCGTCTTTCCTCACTCTTCGATCTGATTATCCTTCAAATGCGTTTTACGCTTAAAATAATACTACCCTTAAGGCCTCCCTCATCCTTTTCACGCTGCTATACTTAATAGACCAAACCTCGACTCTTTTTCAAGGTTACAATTTCCTTCGTGCTCCTCAATCGCTCCAACTGTCGCTTTGCCAATCTAGCAAACGTTCGAACGCTGTCGTAAATACTCGACAAAAATCGACAAACCGGGTGACATAATTTATTCTTCCTAGCCGGCGAATTCGTGGTAACCCATGTCGATTAATCTCGACTCCTGGAGGCGGAAGTTCGCCGACCCTTTCGACATCTTTCAGGACGATCATTGATTTCAACAATTGCATCACTCGCTCGCGGTGATTGTCTCGTCTCCAAGGACGAGCTCGACGTCGTCGTCGTTCCGGAGAACTTCGAAGGTTCCTTTCGTGTTCAGTCACGTCGGGATCGAACCTGCCCGAACACCGTCGACCCGATTCATTTCGTTACCATTCTCCCCCGCGATGAAAGGAGACTCGTAGTTGCCCCAAGGAAAGGACAACCTCCCCCAGAGATATCCTTGCGATTCTAATCCGGCACGTTCGCTTCGTTACGCTTCACTGTTTCGTCCTTACCCTCTCCTCTTATTTCCCTCCCTTTCTTTATTATCCATCGAGAAGAAATTCAGCCACGGACCAATTATGATTATTGGTTAAGAGTTGCTGCAGTCGCGGGAACTGCCGCTGCCGAAGGATAATTAACAGGATACCTGTTCCGTGACCACGGTCCCGAGGGAACGCTCGAGAAACCAGTTATAATTGAGGCGCTTGTTGCGAGCTTACCGTGACCTCGCCTTTTATTCCGGCCCTGGTAAATGAAGAAAACGATGTCTCTGCTTTTGACGGTGCAGTTTAGCGGCATTCATTTGTTCCCGCTGGTATTGTTCGGTTTATAATATTTACGCAGGCTGATGTGGCGCGTTCGGTTCTTGTTCGACGGAGAAACTTTCAACGGTTGACTTGATGTTGTAATTCATGTTGGCAGCTGTTTTGTGGGGTCAGTATTTAAAATAACACGTCGGTGCGTATTTTTATTAAAATATTAGTAAACGTAATAATTTGTCAGAGTTTTGAATAGATGGTCAGTGACCCAAAAATAAATTAATATCGACCAATTAAACGAAATTGTACCGACAATTAATTATTTGTACTGAGCGAAATATTGCTGACTATTTATTTCAAACAATATTTACCATTAATTAAAGAAAATACTGACCAAATAAATAGAAGTGATTTTTGTTCACTCCGGCTAAAAATATAAAATCCCCTCGAAAGTTGCAGATATTATTGAACGAAATTCTGTTAGCTGTGCGTTTTGATAACGCTGAAGTTTGGATTTTTAAAAATATTAAATTAGAATTAACAAATTCTTCTTGTAATTAAACAATTTTTATGAGTGACAGGTATAAAAAGCTTGTAATAATCGCAAATGAATATATTACTGAATGTATTAGTATAAAGTGGTAATTCGTTATTGTAAATCGCCTTAAATCATTAGCATTGACATTTTTGACGTTTTCTTGTTATTAATCACAAATTTGAGCAACATGTTTCTACACACTATGTAAATATTGACTTTCCTTTATAAAACAGCGTCTGAATTTTTTCATTTCGTGTATTCATTTCAAAATTATCATTTAAACTCAGAAAGGTTCAATTCGCCTTTCGAAGTACCCTCAACTTCATCTACACTTTTTATTGCCTTCCCATCGCATTTGCTATAAATAATTATGCCTTCATATCTTAGGACTCGCTAAATAGTGCCTCGTTAAAATTTTAGGTGTCAAAACGGGTACAAATTTAGCACTTTTTTAACATCCCTCTTTTGTAATTAGCCATTTTGGCGCTGAAAGTGCTCTAACGTGACTCGCAAAAGTTTGCAAAGGGCAGAAGCCCCTGAAAATCCAGGCTGAAATTTTCCCTACGCCTCTAAAGTGTTACTGGCCTCCTACATTGTGTAAGGTTCGTGAGGTCGTTTTTACCCTCTCGTCGAGGATCATGGAGGACCAATTGCAATTACGCCTAGAGCAAAGGTAGCCTGTGGTGACATCCAATCAAGCTTTGATTTTAAAGAAACCAAAGATAGTTCCACTCACACAGGACCAATAAAGGTCTCTGTTTGGAGCTCGTCGTAAAAATTTTTAACTAGATTCACAATTCACAACAACGAACACAGTCAATCTCTCCGGAACGTGTAGACCTTCTAACCAAGCGTCGAAATCTAGACCAAAGTATTCCAAGCGATCAAAATTGCAAAACATATTCTTCCATTAACCCTCGTACTGTTATGCCGCAGCTTAACAGGGACTTGAAAAATTTCAGTATTCCGTTCACAAAAATAACTCTTTTATTCCAAAGATCAACTCTGAACCAAAATCAATAAACTGAAGTGGCAACTTTGGAAAAACTGACGCGCGGCGTGAAGATGGCCTTCCACCCATAGTGTAAGGGGTGGTGGAAATTCGTGTTTATCCTAACAGTACGACCAATGCAGGGTCATTCTGACTCGACAGCGATAAAGTCAGGCGGCTATAAATACACCTATTTCACGTATCAACTGTAAAGAAAAAAGAAAAATATCAAATATATACAGTTGAGAGTATACACATTTGTACACAATTCCTTCTTGAAACCCGTGTGCAATAGAAATTTTGTTACGGGTGTCGTGTCCGCAAACACGAAACATTGACGCGACCGACGACCCCCACGTTGACCTGCGGCGCCGGTCTCTACCCGCCAATAGAAACTCGCGAAAAGGACCTTATTTCGGGAAAGGCGTTGATTGGCCCTTTCCTCGAACCTACAGCTACGGGAAAATATATATAAGCAGCCCCGTTTAACATAGAATCGGTCCAAAGAAAGGAGCCTTGTAACAAGAAGCCGAACCACGGCTCCACAATAAAGCAACTTATAATATTCATTACAACATTCATCCCATTCCGCACTGGGTTGAAAAAAGACCGCGACGCCTTATAACCGAATAAATAAGAGCACGGTACGAAACAACGGGTCAAAATGACCCTGCATTCGTCTCCCGTGTTCGTCTAAAACCATTCGATTTCCGAGGGTTAATAGCTATCGTTCGCCTTTTTATAAGCATGTTTCTAACATACTGCACAAGTGCGTTTCGTCAAACAAGATTCAAGCGTACGGCCGGAACACATAAATTTTCCTGTCTAAACACGTGATTCCTAGCTGCAGAAAATAGGAAAAAGGCGAAGGAAGATTCTGAGATGCATGGCTGAGACACTTGGTCGCGATGCGAAATTTTGTCGTGGTAGCACGTGTTACGACTAGTCGCTTACAGCAACCGAACCACCGCCGGTGCAGATTACGCGGCGAACTAAAGCGTGTTCTTCTTAAGACGCGAGCGTAACACCGTCTTTCGACCCGCTGAATATTTTCGTCACGTACCGGCCGAGCAACACGTCCAACGCAGGCCAAGAAATGAAAACCATAAATTCTGGATTCACCATTCTTGCTGCGACCCGGCTGGCAGCTTCGTCAAAATCGGATCAGACCTTCGAAAATACCGGTTTTTCGCGGGACGTTTTTCTTTTGTTTCTCGATCCACGCCTTCTCTCATCCCTACCGTCGACAGTTCGCGACTGCTCCAGCAGGGATTTTATGTACGAACGAGAAGTTTTCAAACGGCGAACTTGCTTACCATCAAATCTCGCTTAAATCCCTATCGATTCTTAACGAGGAAAATATTTCGCGAAATCTTGCGCTGCTCGACAATATAATTATGCGACGAGCATCGATACGGTTGTTTTTAATGTATCTCAATTCGAAGATTTATATATATATTTTTTAAACATTTGTTATAGTTATCGGATGTTGGAAATGGCTCAAATAGTAAGTTTTTCTTTTATGACAGTGGAAACATACGACGGGAAAAGAATTTTATTTGTAGACCACTTTGGGCTGTTCCTTTTAAATTTTAACCTTTTAAAAATATATTATTCCACCCAAAAGGATCAAAACTGATAAAGTCGAAGTTATTTTCGAGCTCCAGTAAAGAGAAACGGAGGTTAATCGATCATTTGAATATTGTATTGAAGATATATTAAATTAAGCTGACCAATTGGAATTGTCTAATTTTTATACTTTCTAAACTCTTTTAACACTTAAAGCGCCGGCTATTTTGTTGGAAACTTGACTTAAAGCGCCGCAATATCTACGAGTTTTGTAGAAACATGCACTTTTTACAAAATCAAATAAAATACCTCTTGCAAAACAGAAAATTTCTATTCAAAAATTTTACATAGCGCTTATTACAGGCACAGCGACGATTTTTAACGATATAAATATTCAGTCACTTGCTACTCCACATATTATGCCTTGAAGTGTTAAGGACGGTCGGTAAAATATTCAGAAAATTCCAATTATGCTACGGGTAAAAATACAGAACGTTAACGTTAAAAACAATCTCCACGGTTCCTCAATGACACGCTTACCATCGTCCTTAATTTCAATTTCCCCCGCAATAGCAATTTCACTTGCCACCTTCAAACAAGAATTCCATTTTCGGGACCCGTCTCTAATTACCATACGATAGATGTATCCGAAGTTCCCAAAAGTGGGACAAGATCTCTCTCGTCCATCAACAACATTCCGTATACACCGAACGTTCGCTTTTAATTACAGACAACACGCGGTGTCACGCGACAGTGGAGGTTTTTTGGTGACACGACCAAGACCCGCAGTTGATAGAATAAATTCGGCATACCGACCATCTCTACCTCCTTCCTCATCCCTCATTCTCCAATTCTAATTGGATTATTACGGTGTACAGCTGGATGGTTGCTACCAGTGTTCCAACCGTTCCGGCAACAACCGCGCCGCGCCACCACCCTTCTCCACTTTTCCTTCCTTGGTGTACTCCCTTTACAGGCGAATGTCTCGCGGTTGAATATCATACGAGCAGCCTCTGAATATGAAATAGTTTGACATTGGAAAGGGAAACGTCGTTCCTGCTTCCACCTGATGCTTTTTCCTCTACCGCGGGAGGCGTTGCGCCACCGTTGTTCCAGTACCTACACGTGGCGCAAATGAATTTCGAGAATGGCTCTCTGGTTCGAAGTGGAATTGATTGTTAAATGGAAAAAGACCGAGTTTCTGGTGAATGTTGTTGCTAGTCGTTAGTTCTTTCACGATAGGGGAGTATATGAGATGTGTGTGATTATATTGCAGTTACAGTGCTCCATCGAACAACGCGGTTTTTTTTTGTCTTGAAAAATATCGATATTTGTTTCGAATCAATTTACACATTTGGCGTATATTTGCAATGTTGTTTATCACGACGAATAAGAGAGGTGAGAAAGAGCGAATGCAAATTCGTTCGCGTTGTTACACCCTCAAATATTTTCCTTCTTAGTTTTATCTGTACCTACTGTAAGAGTATGGTCGAGCGAGTGTTGGGACTCGCGCGGGAGGGACCGAGAGGCCTGCGGAGAAACCCGGTCCCAACGCCTTGACACCCCCACACGCTAAGGACTGGGTCAGGTAAGGACTCAGAAACCCCCAACCTGTGCCAGGGTTTTCCGGAGGCAAGAGAGGGGCGTCAAGGCACATAAATAAGGAAGAGTTGAATAAGACTAAGCAGAAGTATTATTTAGACCAGATCACCCTTACACTGCAACGAGTCACCCATTTTCACCTTCCAACTCTCCCACACAGTCATAACCCAAAGACCATCTTCCCTAAACCCTTAAATAGCCCTATTTTCCCCATTTTCGCGTTCATTCTCTGTTTCACCACGCGCACGTCACGTAACGTTAAACCTCTGTCAAATAAAGTTCTGTTTCTACGCAACGACGATCCTTAAGTGTTTTAAATTCAGCGTTACCCCAATATCTGCTCCGAGTTTCGAGGAACTAGAGCAAACCGAGCATCACAGAACGAACAAATTTCATTCCACATTTTTCATTCATTCTCCGACGAAGAATGTTAAGTACCTTGCTCGCTGACACTAGCAATTCACAGTAATACTAAATACAAGCCAAAGGACCTGCAGGATTACCGATTTCATCGAGCGATCCGGTAACATAGAGTACCCACATCAACCGAGCGTAAACAATTCGAACGATTCCAATCCCTCGATTCGGATGTGTACAATAGAACGTGTCCAGTGGCAAATGTTCTAGGATCACGCCCCTAGCCTGCACAAAAGCGCAAAGCCCGACAGTGTATGGGCCATTCGATCGCGTTAAAACCGGCGAAACGAAACTTCGACACTCTCGATCGAACTAATGGCTAATCAAGCGTGCCGTTTAATTGCATTCCAAGCCGTGAACACGCGTGCCTCCGACTCATGTCTAACGCAATTAATTCGACCACGCGCAATAATGTAAATCCTAATCCATAAATACAAGCATGACCGTTATCTCGCGTAAACGCGCGATCGTAAATTAATTACACGCGGCCGTTATAATTGCCCGATAACCAACCGGACGTGGGCTATCAATTAAATTCGGAGAACTCTGTCGAACGAGCATGCTCAACAGCCTGTCTCTCCTCGGGCTGTCGCGTTTTAGAATACACCCGTTCCGTTTCGCCGAGCCTCGAAACGCTCCACCAAGGGACATCTCTTCGCCTGTAATCCTCGCAACGTCGCGTCTGTCCCTTCGTGCGCTTCAATAGACGCCCTGCGTGGCTTTGGTTGCGTTTCAGGGTGGAAATTTGCGGAGGGATACCGTGATATTCCATAGAATTGGAGAAGTTTAAATTGCTGGAGGTTCCTGTTGTTTGGTTTTGGTATTGGGGCTTTGGATAACGATACATCGGAGGATCGACAGTTTGTATCGACAGTTTGGAGTAAAACTCAGGGTTAGTTGATTCGATGAATCGAAGATTCACTTTTTCTTTCTGTTGGTTTTAATATTTTGATAAATTTTTCTTGTACAAGAATTTCTGGATCGAAGTACGATTTCTTTTATGGAATCCTTGGTTTTTACCTGGCTTAGGAAGTCCTTATGGTGTTTCAATTGTCTTTGTGATTCTTTTAGATTTTTTTAAACGCATTTAGAATTATTATTCGAGTTTGAAGAATTTAGGGTGGATCAGTGTAATTTGTTAGATTTACAGTTAGATAGAAATATTTTAAATTCTTTTCTCATTCAGGAAAGTCGCGCGTGAACATTTCAGATTCTTGATAAAATACGCGCGACTGATCAGATTTATTCCACATTCGTTATATATCTTACTACTTACGAACAAAAGTTCTTTCCGATTTTTCTTTTCCTTCCGTACAAATGAAGCAATGGAATAAACATGTTTCCGACTTCACTTGCCAACGACGCATTACAACTTTGAGCACATACCAAACAGTGGGAGAGCAAAAGTTGTCTCCAGATAGAATTTGTTCATGCACGAATCCAAGTTGGAACATTGTCCGCTAAAACTATCCGCTCGCGATTAGAATCCATCTCGTTTTAATTAACTAACTCACGCCTGCTTTAAATGTTGATTTCACGGTCGCGCGAATTTCTAGCTTTTACACGTCGGGCAGCTTCGCCGCTTTTATACGCCCGAGAGATAGCAGTTCAGTTGGATATCACTTGTTTCGTGGAAATTCCAAAACCAGAGAAAACGGCACATTTTTTTACGTGCTTTCTACGCTGCATCGACTAGCGACGAATTTCTGTTCGTGTTTCAACGCAAGCAACGTTGAAATCTTTAGGATCCCCAGAATTCTGATGCTCACAGGACCTGAGAACCGCGTGATCCTTTAGGATTTTCAAGATTATAGAGATATCGAGAATCCAAGGACTTTGACAAACCTGCAGTTTTCGCAGTTTACGTCTATTGATTTTTGGATGTTCTAGGTTTCTACTGCTTTCAGATAAGGACGTGGTGATCTAGGATACTCTATAGGATTTCTAGCTTGATATTATCATTTTTTCATGATCTAAGGTGGCTCCTATTTTCCAGAAAAATAAATTAAATCAATTTAATAATTCAGGAGTTTCTACGTTTACGACAGGAGGAAAGAGAGATAGAGGATAGTTAACACGTTGACACGTTAATAAGGCTACCTATTTAGAAGACACTGAAAAATTACAGAAAGGTTCCGAAAAATTTCGAGCGACTGAGAAATGGTTGATTTGCACTACTGCAAGTTGCCGAAAAAATTCGAGCGTCTGAGACATGGTTGACTTAAACTACTCGTTCCGTTCGCTGAATTTCGCACGTCTAATTAGTAGTGTAAGTCAACCGTTTCTCAGACGCTCGAAAATTCGATGACTCGGAAGTGGTTGACTTACGCTACTTGCCCCGTTCGCGAAGAACCGTTTCTCAGACGCTCGAAAATTCGATGACTCGGAAGTGGTTGACTTACGCTACTTGCCCCCGTTCGCGAAGTTGTATATGAGCCGTTCAGTGCACAAATCGAATAAACTCCACTTTTTGAAAAATCTTAAATTTAAATGTCAAAGCATTTAGTCTTAACTTCTTATATTTATAATAATTTCTCGACTTCTCATTTTATGGAGTTAATCGATTTGTGCACTGAACGGCTCATATACAGGGTGTCTCATCTAACTCTGTTACTCTTAATTATTTTGTTATTTGTAAAGATACAATAAAATGCTTCGGAAGAAATTTATTGTATTTCAGGAGGGAAATTAGACTAAAGGGGGAGAAAGTCATATCTTCCGCGATTTTACCGATAGTATCTAACATTTTTTTAAATAGAATTTTATTTTCTGTTTACTATGAGAAAGGTGATATCGAAACGCATCGGCGCCTTTTGGCACACTCTCACCATAATTTAAGCCTTAATTCTTGTTCTTTGCGTACTTCCATTTTAATTTTTAAACCGACAAATTTAAAAATTTGAATTTTTAGTTTCAAAAAGTTGAAAAAAATTTTAAAACACCGAAACAAAATTATTCCCTGCCATATGCGTCACGTACTAAAATCCGCCGCAGCGAAAGGGTTAACAGTAATTTAAAAGTTCGACACCTTCTGCTCCATAGCAATTGACGTATCATAATCACTGTCACGTACATGGACGACATCTGGACTATTAGCGGACCTGCAATAATTACTGTTGACCGACACGTAGTTGCATCGTTTGCCGGTTTGCTGACAGAAATACAAATGCAACTGAAATACTAATTCATAAATAGAGGGAACACTCATTTATAGCCTGTACTTCATTGATCCCTTCCTAATATTAGAAGTCTATCTAGCAGAGTTAAAAAGTTAGTTATATCGAGTGATACCTCGATGATACCTGATTGAAATGCTCTATGGAACTGTCTCTGAACACCCGAAAAGAGAAAGCCGGGGTCTGTTTCTACTTACGAACTGTCTTCCCTATTGTATTGCAATGTGCAGACTCGAAGACGAACACCAGACACGTCTTTGTCTAAAAGAACGGCGAGACATTTTTATCCTCGCTCGATTATTCCTACACGGTGTTCTTCGAAACAATCCAACATTCTCAATTACAACCTACATTTCGTAAACCCTTCATAACACTATTTCACGATAGCTACGGAACACCATGCAAATAAATATTCCCACCTACCAGCGGAAGGAACAATCGATTACGAAACAACCGTGTCCAAAGTACCCTCCACCTCTAAATCCGTGTCCGAGCTACCGCAACGGAGCCGTGGATACCATAAATTTGATCGGTTCACCGTAAATTCGCCTGACACTCCGGATGACTTTCGATGCTGAGGGAAATTCACGCGCGGTGATTTCACCGGTGATCACAAAGCGTCCGCGCGTCACGGCGCCCGTGAATAAAAAAGGAATAAACCGATGTCAAATAATCCGGCATAAACTATAGCTAGTTCGGGTATCCGCGTGTACCGGAGCATGGCTTGCGAGACATGATCGTAAAACAAAAAAAAAGAAAAAAAAACGAGGGAGAAGGAGAATAGACAGGTGCATGGACAGGTATATTTCACGGTCTCCAATTGCACAGACATCGTCCTGTTTCATAGCTTCAAATTGCCGGCCGAAATTGAGGGCTCGGCCTGACAAGCGTGCCACTCGCCGCGTTTTACGAGTTGAAAAGCTCCGTTGATCCATTGCACCGGTAGACGATCTGATAATTTCGGGCTGAATGATTATTATCGCGGCACCGAGAATTTACGATCAGCCCCGGAGGAATTGTTTCGGCAAGAATAAGGAAGCGAAAGCCGATAGAAGGTGGAAGATCGTGAAAGGGCGACGTTGCACGTCCGTGGCTGTTGCACTGATTCGATGCCCCGTTTTGTTACCTGTTTCTCGCATTTACACCGTCGGCGAGATGTTTCGGATTATTAGGTTTCCTTGTTGAAATATGAGCCGTACGTGGAATCTGATATGATAAATGGATACAATAAGAATTTGACACAACTCGCGACGTTAAGACAACTGTTACACAAGTCTAACAACTCTAAAACGACTCTGATAACTCTAAGACAAGTTTTAAGCGGCTCATACTGATGCTCTCTGTAACGTTCTATTATGATATTTGACTCTTACAACACTCCGGCTGTATCTACAATACTGACTCTATTTGCAACACTAACTCTATCTGCAACTCTTTGGCTCTATCCACAACACTAACTCTATCTTCAACACTCTGATGACACTTGCAACACTTTGACACTGTTTGTAACACTAACTCCATTTGCAACACTCCGACTCTATCTACAACACTCTATCTCAAACATTTTAACGACTCTTACAATGCTCTCTGTAACATTCTATTACGATATTCGACTCTTACAACATTCCGATTCTATCTACAACACTAACTCTATTTGCAACACTTAATCTCCAACACTCTGACGACTCCTACAACACTCCGACTCTATCTATAACACAAACTCTACCTGCAACTCTTCGGCTCTATCTACAACACTAACTCTATTTGCAACACTTAATCTCCAACACTCTAACGACTCCTACAACACTCCGACTCTATCTATAACACTAACTCTACCTGCAACTCTTCGGCTCTATCTACAACACTAAATTTATCTGCAACACTTCTTCTCCAATACTCTGACGACTCTTACAACACTCCGACTCCATCTACAACATTAACTCTATTTGCAACACTCCAACTCTATCTACAACACTAACTCTATTTGCAACACTCCAACTCTATCTGTAACTCTTGGGCTCTATCTACAACACTAACTCTATCTGCAACACTTCTTCTCCAACACTCTGACGACTCTTACAACACTCCGACTCCATCTACAACATTAACTCTATTTGCAACACTCCAACTCTATCTACAACACTAACTCTATTTGCAACACTCCAACTCTATCTGTAACTCTTGGGCTCTATCTACAACACTAGCTCCATTCGCAACATTTAATCTCCAACACTCTGACGACTCTTCAAACACTCTGACACCGATTTTATAATATCTGCAAGAAAACAACTCTTCCTTCGCCTTCTTCCTTTTCCACCGTACACGAACACTATTTTTGAGTTTTCCTATTTTAATTTATAATATCTGCAAGAAAACAACTCTTCCTTCGCCTTCTTCCTTTTCCACCGTACACGAACACTATTTTTGAGTTTTCTTATTTTAGCTATAATCATACAGTAGTGCTTTTCATACTAAATTAACCTTCGTTCAAAGTTTCTCTTACTTCCACAATTCCAGAGATATTCACAGCACTAATTTCTACAGATCCACCCTGCACATTTACTTATGTTTCATAATACTTTGATTCCACTTTTCATTCGATCGATACGCTCTATTTTATTCATTTCTGTAAAAATGTCCAAGCTTATCGCCGATTCTATTAGCAATAAATAAACTTCAACGTGTTACTAATACCATATAAAAATTTCATTAGATTCACACCAAGTGACGTTCGTTCCTATCAAAGGGTTAACGAAACCAAACATAAATATAGTCTTTAAAAAATACAACATCAACAAGTAGAAACTGAAGTTGTTACATCTTGGTAATGGTAAATACGAATGCAAAGTGAACTAAATAGGTGCTTTAAGAGTCGCGTTGCTTCCATTTCCGCCGCTGCTCTACGTGTACACGTCGAGAACTGAGAGTTCGGCGCGAAAACCACGAAACGTTTGCGCGGATCCGAGCGATTGCATCGATTGCAATAAAATGTACGATTAACTGGCTAGGCGAGGCTGTAAAAACGGTCTCGCATAAATTTAACGCTGTTTGCCGCCGTGAACGCACGAGTTTCAATCTTTATGCAAACAATAAGTTATCGCTACCACATCCGTACACTTCAGTATTTACTCCAGGCGTGTTTTAATTTAATATCGTTCAACTCTATTTCAATTAATCGTTCGTTTAATTTATCAGACTCATGCCTGGCTTTAGGTGTAGACGTGCTACAGCTGAATTGTCCCGTTTTTTTTTTTTTCACGTAAATGGCTGTTCACACGGGCCATTTTCCAGTTACAAGTATAGCGCGCTCTGAAATGTAGGCTGTACAAATTCGACTAAAACGCAAACGCAGTTCGGTGAAACGTATTTGTGTGTAGGTTGAGCTTTCTAAATGCAATTGTTAACATATGTGACCGAAGTACGTTCCATTTCCATTTACAAATTGGTGTGCTGGGAGAATTAGTGATTGTAAATGTATTGCAAACTTTCCGTTGGTGAAAAGTATTTTTTTTTTTTTTTGAGTATTTTCAGTGGAGACTGTCGAATTTAAAAATTGGTAGAAAAAGTAATTAAAAAGTAAGAACCGATAAAATATTGATAAGAGTAAATAAAAAAAATAGCGATATTTAGACATATTTTTGTGGACAATGTTACTTCTTACAGAATGGCTACAATTGCTAATTTACGAACGTAATTTTTAATCTATTTTATATATGTTTTCTTCCCAGTTTTAGGAGCAAAGAAAAGCCGTGTTTCTGGTAATAGATGCTTCTAATTTTCCTAAATTCTAGAATGCACATATGCAAACATCCCACAGTCACATCACGTCCAAGGCTCCTCGCGCATTCTTCAAAGTCGGCTAAACATTTCCTTCGGTTCGATACTCTCATTCTAAACACGCTCTCGATCTTTTCCATTTCACTCCAAATGCTGTCACAGACCGTGCGATCTTTCGAAGATCCGATTCGATTCGCAACGTTCAAGTTTCACGACTAGGAGCTTATTATTTTTCAAGCTTTATTCAGAGCTACATACTTTCGATATAGTCACAATTCAACTGAAGATCGTTATACTACAAAACAACAAATAAATAGCTCTGAGAATACAATTAATTACTCAGCTTATACATGGCCAATCTTCAAACTTTCTCATAAAATAGAGAAAAGGATTTCTCTTTACACCTTCCACAATATTCGATTTCTAGAGGGAAGTAATTAGCTTTCTCAGGAAAGATCCGCGAAACCTTCCCAAAATCGTAGCCGCACTTATCGAATGTGAAGCAAATCTGAATCTAAATTACAAAATTATCAAGATCCTGAAAAACATGATCCATTGTGGAATCTCGTGGTACTGTACGAGTTCATACGACAAAACTTCTAAATATCTATTTCCATTTAAGGTGCCGTCATTAAAATAAGGTCCTAACAGTGTGCATTAATTATTCCACACCAAACATGGTCGCGAAATTGAATTTGTTGCAGATCGTTGACCATTTTCATATCAAAAAGCTGTCAATTTAAAAAATTGATCAGTATTGTCATTCCGCGAAAATAATTGCAAAATTTGAAAAATCTACTCAAGCCATCTTACTGTGTATAAAAAACAACGAGTCTGAGCCCTCTTCTATTTTTCTCACCGATCTACCAGTTACGAGAAAAACGTTGGAAACTAATAGCGTGAACAGCCCGCATATTTTTACTAATTAAGTTTAGCGAAAAAATATAATATCAATCATACAATACTTTCTGTACGACCATAATAGTTGACCTAAAATATATACACGGCAGTGTTCCAAGGAAACCCTTGAAATTGATGATCGTCGCAGCAATACTCGTAATCAAATCCCAATTACACGATACCATCATTCACTTCTGAACCGTTCTACCCAAAGAAATTCCAGCCAAATCTCCATGTACTTACACGACACAAGAATCCGTTGCACAGCGGCAAAACGTCATATTATCCATCACCGTGATCGTTGGCCGTGTTAACGTGTTCCATCAGGCTACTGGGACAAGAAAACTAGTCGCGGCAGTCCGATGGCTGCGCGAGTCAGAGAGGTGTCATCAATTAACACGTAAACACCGGCGAGTCTTTCGAGCGGCACGGTATCTCGAAGTTGCCGGAGAGAATCCGTGAAACTGGAGGAAATTCCAGGCCACGGGGAAATTTATTGGCCGGCTTTCGTCGGGAACTCGAGCCCGCGGACGGAAGCAAATCCATCTTGAAACTTAGCTCCGCACACCCTCTCTCTCACTTCTCTCTACATGCTAATGTCTGTCCACTGAATATCAAGGTGACGCGGCCGAATATGAAACGACCGAAATCCGCCGGCAAACTTGACTAGCTTATCTGTCTGGACAAAGGCTGAGAGAGAGAGAGAGGAAGGGTAGAAGGAAAAGGGACAGCGTTCGTTCTCACGCAGTTCGTGAAATCAATTACACAGCAAATTTTGTGGCATTTTGACTTTTCAAAAATTGGAAGGAAAATGGGTAAAGTTACATTTGCATCCTGTGAAAAAATTGAAACTTTTCATTTAGCGGTTGCCTGTGAAAAAAATTCCCCAACTTTTAGCTATCATTAGACACTTCGGGGTGGTGTATCCCTTTAACCCTTTCACTGCGGCGGATTTTAATGCGTAACGTGGGTGACTTACGGTAAATTTTTAACCAAGGCTGCAAAATTTCTTATTTTTGCAGGCATCGTTTCAAAATTTGCTTTATTATATCAAGGTGGAAGTGCACCAAAAGGCTCCGACCGTATAGTGCGAGCAAATTTTCAATACGCCTATAGGCGCCAATAGTAATGAAAGGGTTGAAAATAGAAAGCACGCTAAAAAGGCGTAGACGCGTGTTATAAACCCAGAATCTTAATCCTTGTACCTAATTACCGGCTGTTTTACGCCTGTGAAGGACCACGTCGGGGCACTGTGTGAATTATAAAGTCGATTCGTCACCGTTGATTTAATAAAGAAAGGAAGCGTGTTCATAATTCAATATTCAATATCTCTGAATCTGTTACTTTCTCAACTTTCATTTAATAGTTACCTACTTAAACAAACTATATTTACACTTTACCTAGAACGTCTTCAACGGACTTAAACCTTTAAACAGAACTTTTGGACTTCGATTCATTCTGACATTAACACACGGTCCTTACAATACTGAGAAATTAATTAGCAAATTGCTTGCTTTACCGCATAGTCTCAATTCTAGCAAACCTTCGAAATTAACGGAAACTGTTAGTTTTCCATACGTGCTCCCTAAGTTTCCTCTCTTCTGTCTCCTTCAACGAGTCTCACTAGTTTGTAACTACACTTTTGAAACACTCTGTACATACTCTGTACCATTTATTTCGCTTTATAATCTGTTTCTTAGAGTATGTAGATTAATAGTCAGAAAGTTATCGAGATTACAAACGTAAATAAAAGTCTTAATCTATAAACAAGAGTATTAATTTTTAGGAAGAATCATTCTTTAAAAATTATCTTAACAGCGTCACTAATTGGTTGAAGTAATCCTTTAAATCCAATTTTATTCGGTTCTTTACGTATTTGTGAATAATCTGTTCCACGAATTTTGTAATAGCCAACGATAAACTAGACACGGTACATTGTTCCTGACAGACCTGCATAGATGATTGGGACGAAGGGGAGTCCTCGCGCTTCAGCTGTAGCTGTTTCAGGATAACCGAAATCGAGCTAACGAACTGGCGGTTTGTATACCAGTCGCGGCGGTTAGGCATCGTCTACTTTAATATGGATGTTCCGTATCACAGCACTGACCTGCGTATTCGTACGAATATTTTATTGTTGAACATTTATCTAACGTTCCCTCCGAATTCAGCGCTTGATTTCCTACGAATTGCTGTTAATTGGTGCTTGTACGAGCATCGCTAAAATAATCGGAACACGCTTAGCGATTACGATTACAATTTTCTGCGCTGTTTCCACAAATTGCAATTTCTTCGAAATTTTTCGTGCACGTCGTTTAGAATACTAATCCTTCTAACTTCTAAAAAATACTCAAGTCGTTAGGTCTAATTTAAGAAAAAGTTATACCGTTCTAAAGAATGTCCGAACATTGGTGAGAGTCGCTGTACGTGTGAACTGTTAGAAATTGTCGCTTTTCAAATATTGGATCTAGGGTTTGACTATAAATTATCGCGCTTCAACATTTATTAGAAATCGGTCCGGGCTCTGTTATTTATCGGTGGGAAATATTAATGCCCGAATGTAACTGTTCCGTTCATATTTATCTCTAATAAAACAATCGAACGTTTGTTATTTCCTACGGAAATAAATTCCGTCGGAAAATCGATGACTGCTGAATTATCAAACCTGAATAATTCATTTACGGGATGACTTTTATTTTAAAGAACGAACAATTAGAGTTTCGAAACATTAGTCAGAATTTACCCTGTGCATGCAACCCTTTAAAACTATACATATTCCTAACCCAAAGTATTTCCCTCTATACCGGGACTCCAACATTCCGCTAACTACACCTACACCGTGGTCCAGAAGTTTAATCATACTTAGGAAAATTCTGGGGAATGTAATATAACATTTCGTATAAAATTCTGTGGTGAAACAAGAATTCATTCTTAACACTCTGATGGCGGGACTTTGTACAAAAAAACTGTCGTGAAAGTGAAATACTTCGCAGAGTGTGAAACACGAGGCATAGGAAGTCACAAACGATAAGAACAATGCTACAAATATACTTGAATAATTAGCTACACCAAACTAAATGAACGTGAGATCGCCAATTCTTTCTTCGTATTCGAATAGTTTATATACAGGGTGTCCTAGTTGTTTCCGATCAAATTTTGCCAGTGTGTTCAATGGGGGTAAGTGAGAAAAAAAGGTTATATAAATATAGGTCGTTTGAAGCTTCGTTAAGAAGTTATAACAAGAATGTGGGAATTCGAAGGGAATGGTAACGAACTTGCGGTCAAGGCAAGAATGGCACTGGCAGAAGTTACATTCAAGATCGTAAATACTAGATGTACATATCGCTGATCTATTTCTATTTCATATCATAATAATCGCACACCCGTTAGCGTTCTCCAGGTATTTTGTATTATTGCTATAACTTTTAAATAAAGCTTCAAACGACCCATGTTTATATAACATTTTTCTCTTATCTACACCCATAGAACACACTAGCAAAGTTTGATCAGAACCAACTAGGACACCCTGTATATATTACTTTTACATTTGGTCAAATTACGTTACGTCAAAGTATGAAGAAAAGAGCCACGGACTAGAACCACTTTGTTATTACTACCGTTCGAGCACTTCGTAAAAATTTTCGAAGCAAAGGAAGAACTAGTTCTTTCATGGTACCATCGTTAAACTGAATTATTCCATGAAATATACCGTTTAGATTGGAAGCTACGCGGTATAGTGTAACGGTATATTCTATTCCCCAAACAAGTAGTCAGTTTCAACGAACCATTATGCACAACGCTTTCAATGCTCTCGGACGAACAATTAGCAACCGCAAATTTGTAAGCTAATCAAATCACCCTTGGCCGGTGATCATCAACTGTGGATCTAACAGCAGAGATAGGAGAGAAAGCGCTGATTCGAATGGGGGACGTCGCGTGGCCGTTCGCTCAACAAGATTATATGGGAAACTTTAAGCTGATTTGGTATTGTTGAAGTCGCTAACGTCTGTCATCCAGCAGCAAGCTTGCACTTCTGCAGCAGCAGCAGCGTATGGTCTTACAAATTACAGGCAACGCAACCAGACGTTGTTCCTACGGCTGCACCGACGATACGCTATATACACTGACAACGCGATCCGACGGGTCTGTCTGCAGTCAAGGAGGATATTAATCTGGCTAGCGTTGTGTGCAGCGACAAACGTGTTCTCAATGGCGCCCTTTCGTCCTGTGATACAGACGGACTAGTAGTTGCAACTCTCTGCGTGCTCGCGGCGATAAAATGTTTACTGGTTAACGACGAAACTTGTCGACGAACCGAACTCCATCATCGTCTGGTAATTAAATTCTGGCAAAGCTTCGTATTGCTCAGGTTGACAAATTAGTTAGCGACAGATGCGATTGTTAAAAGGAAGTTTGTACGATTTTGTCAAATATTGTAGGAATGCTACATTAGAATAATGATTGTAGTGTGGACTGGAATGATAGTGTCGTAAGATTACTCGGGATTGTTGAAGTTTTTCCTGTATTTCACACTCTTTGCAACGTTTCTGGATACAATATGAACAGAGGTTAGTTCCGTACTCCCTTAGGGTAGTTAGAGGTTAAGTGGGGACGGTTTTCCGAAGCGCATCTCTGAGTAGATGACATTCTATCCAGAATGTCCATCTTTTTCGAGAAGCATGTGGAAAAGGTTTTTTCAATTTATGATTGGTCGAAGGAATGCGAGGAAGAAGGGAAAAAGGGTCTTATCCGTGATGAACAGTGTCCTGGAGGAGCGTGAGCAGATAAACAAAGGAAAAGGGGTGTTATCCGCGATGGACAGTGTCCTGGAGGAGCGCGAGGAGACAAAACAAAGGAAAAGGGGCCCTATCCGCGATGGACAGTGTCCTGGAGGAGCGTGAGCAGATAAACAAAGGAAAAGGGGTCTTATCCGTGATGGACAATGTCCTGGAGGAGCGCGAGGAGACAAACAAAGGAAAAGGGGCCCTATCCGCGATGGACAGTGTCCCGGAGGAGCGTCAGGAGATGAAATAAAGGAAAAGGGGTTCTACCCGTGATGGACAGTGTCCTGCAGGAGTGCGAGGAGAAAAAAAAAAGGAAAAGGGGTCTTATCCGTGATGGACAGTGTCCTGGAGAAGCGTGAGGAGACAAAACAAAGGAAAAGGGGTCCTATCCGCGATGGACAGTGTCCTGGAGGAGCGTGAGCAGATAAACAAAGGAAAAGGGGTCCTATCCGCGATGGACAGTGTCCTGGAGGAGCGCGAGGAGACAAAACAAAGGAAAAGGGGTCTTATCCGTGATGGACAGTGTCCCGGAGGAGTGTCAGGAGACAAAACAAAGGAAAAGGGGTCCTATCCGTGATGGACAGTGTCCCGGAGGAGCGTCAGGAGATGAAATAAAGGAAAAGGGGTTCTACCCGTGATGGACAGTGTCCTGCAGGAGTGCGAGGAGAAAAAAAAAGGGAAAAGGGGTCCTACCCGTGATGGACAGTTTCTAGGAGGAGCGCGAGGGTAGTACCTTGCCTTTAGGTAATTTTAAGACAGATTTAAGGATAGTATTTTTAGTTTTATTTACCTATTTGATCCTGGTTGATAAGTTGATCACAGTAACCAGTCGTGTAAGCCTTAGAGCCACCAACACAAATCATCAGACTATTCTATTGGTTAAATGTACATAGAGGAGAAATCTGTAGGCAAACAATCGGTCAATCACTATTAGTCAGTCTTCAAGACAATCTCGTGCTTGCTCTGCCAACACTCTGCAGATCTTACGCAAACCAACCTTCCTATAGAAGTCCTATTTATTTACAGTTACAACTATATGCTTCGGTGAATATTGCAACAGGAAGCAAAAGATCCGATAATTCTAGTTTCGATAGTTTTATCATGTTCTTAAGTTTTCAATAGAAATTTGTTATACTTATAAATAAATTTTTTATTTTTGTACATAATGTACACTGGCGTTCATAAGTATTAGGACACCTATTATGTTCGTACAGGAAGTATTTTATGATTCAAATTACACTTCTACAAAGATAGTATCATGTATCAGTAAAAATGTGCAGGATGTTCACGATATTAGTTTTCGACGCTTTTCTCGTAATTGGTAGATTTGTGAGAAAAGTAGAAAAGGGAAAAGATTCATTATTTTTTATGCTTTATACGATGGCTTGAATAGATTTTTCAAATTTGCAATTATTTTCGCGAAATGACGGTACCACGAATTTTTATAAATTAATAGCTATAATGGTTTTTATGAAAGTGATCGACGAGCCAAGTTCAACGAACTACGACAAACTCATTTTCAAACTCAATTTCGTGTCAATGCTTAGTGTGACATAATCAACGACGCACTATTAGGACCTTATTTTCACGATGGCACCTTAAAGGAAAATTTGAACCGTCCTTTTCACATTCTTAATAATTTTGCAGTGACTATTCAGGTTTGCTTCACATCCAATAAGTGTCCCAATATTTAAGAACAGGAGTATTTATCTAACACTGCATATTTTAATTTTTTGATTTCCCTTTTCGGAAAGTATACAATCAGATAGGAACGCTGTCGAATGGAAGTTCGAGTCTATTCGTTCTATGAAAAACTCAGAGTGACTGGAGAATCCAGGGAGTAACGATTCAGTGAGTGATACAGGAAAATTAAAGTAGATCGCCAGATGCAACCGAGCATCTTCTGAGCAATGGCGTACAGCTAAACAAATTACCGCCGATTTAAGTGGCATTATCTGCTGTCGGATGCATGACGCTTATGGATCGCGAGCTATTCGTTTCTCAGCGTTCAAGACGGTGGAGTATTAATCACGGCAAAGAATTCGTTAACTGTACCACTCGGGAGCATGTTTGCGAGTGGGCGTGGTATTAGCAGGAATCTAGGTGAAATTCGATTTAAAACCTTCGTTCCACTTTCGAGAGTGGTATATTCAATCTAGGGAACTTTTAACTAATAAATGATAGCCATTTTCACGTTTGCTACATTACCGTTCTACCGGGTGTCTGAAGCTTCGTACAGGCGTTTTTTAACTGGAGTAACGTACTTCAAGGATCAATTATGGAAAATTCAATTGTGATATATGTATGTAAATGGATTTATGTATACGTATAGAAGTATCTTTCCACAACATGAGAAGAAGAATTTGAAAAACGTCACCAAAAATACGTATATTGAGAAAGGAGAGTAACGCTGTTAAATATGTTGCACAGGGGAGAATCTGCGGTAACTAAGCGAGCTGGCAGTCGCAACGGTTGCGTTCCAACAAAAGCTAACCGGAGATAGGAAATAGGGATGTATGCGCGTCCCGAACGACCGAATATGCGAAACACAAAGAACGGCGAAGAACAAGAAGAGAGAGAGAGAGAGAAAGTGGCAGGGAAAACACTGTCCTGCCGATGATAATAATACGCGTCCCGGAAAATTACATTCTCGTTATTTCTGAGCGGCAGAGCGCTCTTTGAGCAAAGATACAGAGGATGAAAGAAAGAGAGAGAAAGAGCGTGGGGCAAAAACTTTGCCTACCTGGAATATTTCCGTCCTTTGCAATAATATGGAAAAATGTTATATACAGAACTCGCATGCTACGAAAGGCAGCATAATGTGATCTAAACACTGTTTACGTGCACGAAGGTGTACAGGAGATTTCAAGATATTCGCCATTTTTTTAAATGGGATGCTATATTTCTATCGCTGTTATGACGATTTCAGAACGATAAAAAGGTCATTCAAGGTCAAATGTGGTGGTAGAATAAATTTTCTTACATTGCAGAAGATGTTGACCATTTGTATCGCGCCTTATCGCCTCTGAACGTGTTCCAGCACATACTTCAGCAATCCGTTGTCCCATATTTTCCTGTGCAGTCGGTATTTCTTGAGAGACAACATTTTCGAGCGCATTTGAGTGCATTTTGACGAGTTTCCACACGAATGAGGATCACGCCCATTTGTTCTTCAAGAAAAAACTTCATCTTGATTATCACGCCGATAATTGGCGTAAAATTGTCACAATGTTTACGTTGCCTACACGTACGTAATGTATTATTACAACATTGCGGCTAAACTGATCTGTTTGCATAAAAATAAGAGTCAACGAGTTACAGTATCTGCTAAAATACAAACAGCGGTGACAAGGCGCATCCGCGGTTCCACAATTCGAATGTAACAATAATTGCGAGATCCAGTGAATGAGGAAACTACGTCACAAAATATTGAAAAATGAAATTTCACCTTCAGAATTTCCCCATACACTGCAAGTAAAATGTACAAACATGTACGTTTTGTCAAGCAAAACAGTCGTAAATAAAATACTTCGTAGTAAGAGCAGTTTTTGCGAAGCTTCTTTCTTAAGCCAATTTTCAGATTTAAGTATGCAGAAAGTAAAATAAAAAGTGAAACATTTTCCTAGATATATACCATCTTCAGTGACTTCGAATAACCCTTAACGATATCATACTGATATCGTCACAACAGCGGCTACCACAAAGCGATAAAAAAAGAATATCTCCTGTGAGAAATTTCCTCTACGCCTCCGTCCGCATCGAAATTATTAGGTCATCCTATAAGTCCGGGTCGAACTTCATAATTTAGATCAATATTTCCAACGAACCTTTAAATTTAATTAAAAAAAAAAAATCGTAAGCGCGTTCCAATTCCACAACTTTTTTGGTTAAGAATTTCCTTGGATTTTCATTAGAATAATTCTCGCCTTCGACATGAACTTACAGGATGACCTAATATTTACGTCACATTATATCCCATGTCATATCAGGCAACAGTTTCCCACATTATGACAAATAACGGAAATATTCCAGGTGGACACGGTTCTAACTTTTTGCCCCAACCTGTATAATATTCCAGTGCGTTGGTTTCGAAGGCTGGATCGTCACGGAAACCCGAAATGACAACGAGACGATGGGAAATGAGGTGAATGTTCGCCGTTTCTCGCTACTCGGCCAAGAAAGAATGAGAAAATCGTCCTCGTTTCATAATGGTTAAGCAATTTCGCGTCGCGCCATCCCTGTTCTGCCTTCTATCTGAGGTCCCGTTGCATTATTATTTTTCGTATTACGCGGATTCGCCCCGTTTTAATGAGTTCTTCCGCTCATTTCATTCGCAGACCGGTCGCCTCTTACTAATAAACGTTTTACGTTGCCACGTTTCGCCCATGGTGTCTCTTTTATGCACGCCGGAACCCTACGGACGAATAAATTCCGCTTTACGTCATTGCGCTTTATTATGGCTGCCAACCCCCGAACGAATTTTTACGTTTCGCCTTTTTGCTAGTTCTATCGACCGGTTTTCTTAATCGGTTCGGTGGCCTGCTGCAATTAACCCTTTGAGGACGACGGACTCGTATATTCGCGTTCATGAAACACTACGAACGCAACCAATAACTCGTATATTTTTAACCCTCTAAGTCCCGGAACGTTTCAAACTTGTAGAATTCTTTCGAGGGTTGAAGTAATCTATTTTATACTTCAAATTAGGAAGATACTCGTTTGAAATGCATGAAAATGTGAAAATTATTAATTTCTGATATGGGAAGTAGGAATCCCATTCGGACTTGGAGGGTTAATCCTCAGGGGCTACGGCCGACTTTTTCCATCGGCCGCGGTACGGGAGTTCACGACCCCGAGGCACCCGAGTGCACGGGCCCGAAGAGTCTCTCCTCCTTCCGCTGGGTCCGGTTGGTGGCCGCCCGCACAGGGAAGCCCCGCCTCCTTGGGGGCGGGGCACGCCCCAAGTCTTTGCGTGGGTGGCCGGAGCCACAGAGCTGTCAAGAGGGGACTAGGCAGTCCATTGCATGCGGCCCGCGGTGGGGGGCGTCGCCGGTGTAGTCCCGGCGGCGCCTCGGAGATGGAGAGGGGTCCTTTTGACCCCCTCCAGGATGACGCCCCTCCCATCTCGAATACCTTGAGGGAGGGGCCCGGCGTGGGGTGGGTCCGGTGGCATTCGCACGAGATCCCGGGCTCACCCCCACAATGCCGAGGATGGCCACCGTAGGGTTTCAGCCGGTACGAGTCCGGCACTACCCCGCCCCCTCCCGCGGGGGATCGCCCAACGTTAAAAAAAGGGGGTTAACCCTTTGACCTCCAAATTTTTTTAATCTCGTGGATAAATCCGCGGGCTTGAAATATTATAAGCTTCTTACTTGGTTGGTATCGTTCAGCAATTTATTGGTCAGTTTGTTAGAATGCATTCAAATTCTCTCATGAAATCTTTCATAGTAATTAAAACAGTAGAATACTTCATATACCCACTCTATTGATAATAGATATAAATTTCGTATTGTTTTGGAACAATAATTGTTATTTGTAAAATATTGGAAAAAATAGAATTTTTTAAATATAATTTATTTTACTTGGCAGTCAACGCTGTCACTACAATAAATAAATTACTATAAAAACAGCGTTGAAATTAAATAAACAGCTAAAACAAGTCGGACAAGCCAAAACTAAATAAAATTGTTATTACAGTTATTTCCAATACGAACTTGGCAGCGAAATATTAATAGCTGTAACACAAACAGTCACGCCATAGTATAGATTATGCGAGAACGATTTGTCAGTAACGAATTTCTGCAAAATTGAATACAAATTTTCGATATCTGCAGTTCGTACCAGCTGGAACTACGTGTTAGCTGCTGTCGATTTTTACTTTTTACTTTGACAGTCCTATCGAACTATGTCGCGTGCCTATTATTTCATAACAGGAAACTATTTCGATCGGCTGAATGATGCGTTCTGTCACTTCTAATATGTATATAAATTACGCCGTTTGGTCGATCGCGTGGCGTTAATTTCACAATATGTGTACTTACTTCCGTAATCACACGCTCAGGTCACCGTTCCTGTTAACGTTGAAATTACTGCGCTATTGTCGCAATTAAAAGATAGTTCGTTAAACCCCGGCTATTAACTGCATTTCAGTGCACATTAAATTAATTTATTGCAACGCCATCTTGAAACACTTTAACACATATCGTGGTGTTTATCGTACGAAGTTAATTATCTCGATAATTTTATCAAATTAAGCATAAATATTAGGTCGCCCGAAAATTCGATGATAGTGTTTCAATTAGAGCTCTGACAGTCCCGATATTTCGGTATATTCGAAATTGTTGTCTGGACCTAACCTAAACTAATAAAAAAAAAAAAAAAAGACGTACCTTAAGCTACTATTTATTCTTGCATCCTCAATTATCGCGAATTTACCTTTCTGCAAATAAATTGAAAAATTTTGAAACATTTTTACTTTCTAAAAATTGCAGAAGAAAGCTAAAAGTTGCATTTATAACCTGAGAAAAAATTGAAACTTCCCGTTTAGCAGGTATCTATGAAAAAAATTCCCAAAATTTCAGCTATTTCAAGAAGTCTCAGGGGACGGTGCACCTAACGTGAAGCCATTCCTTTATTTCCGTGTTCTTAATTACCTCAAGTAGCTATACTACACTTAAAACTTCGGAAAGTTCATTGAAAGCAATGTAACGTTTAAAAGACACACAGCCCTATCAGTATCGTCGGATGTCGTAAGAAACTTAACTCTTGAAATACTGGACCTCGTTCTCTGTCCTTAAGCGCCTTAATTATAGGCTAAATTATTGCCCACGGAGTTCAATTGGGACCGTATAAAGCTAATTCTCCCATAAAGCTTGGAAGAAAAACAGACGGAATAATTCGTCGATTGTCCCTTTAAATCTCGACTTTCTCGCGCGAAGAGAACCAAGGATGCTGCTGGTTCGACGAGTTCGAACCTGACGTTCTCGACGTTCTGTTGAATCGAAGCAGCTAGATTTCTGACGTGGCAATCACTACGTGGATACCGCCGGCAAGATTTTGAACAAACCCGAGAGAGAAACGACGAAACGAACGCAGCTAGCATTAATGGTCTATGAGGAGAAAGATTGGTCAGATTCTGTTTCTCCGGCCATTTGTACCGAGCTTCGAAGGAATCGAGGTCGTTAGGATCGGTTGCCGGGGCAAAGAAACGCTTTACAAGTATTAAACTCACCCTCTTGGCGGTTCCTTCGACTTTCGCGCAGGATTCGTGAAGTGGAACGCTCGAAGGGACGAGAAGGAATACTCCTTGCTTGGATTTCTCTTGGATCTCGTCCATCGAGGCAATGTTGGCTGAACCGGCGTTTCGTTTGAGGGTATTGAACCGGGAGATGTGATATGTATGGTAAAAATGCTTTTACGCGTTTGAGAAGAGAGTATAGTCATTTGGGGAGAAGGAATATATGTATGTAGTAATTTGGTACAGAGAGATTTCAACCCTTGGATAACGGATGCCGTGGTAACTGCAAATATGGTGGATGCTGGGTCATATTAGACTAAAGCCTTCTTCGCACTCAAGCGAAGCCACATTTTGATTTTATTTTAATTGTATAGTATTAATATTATTATTGTAGGAGGTTAATGACCGGAGCGGGCCGATCATATGGTCGAGTTCGTCTTCGTAAAAGAACCTGAAACACGAATAGGCAAAACGGTGGTCTTTCGACGTTCGTGTTATTAAACAAGAGCGAGTGTGTCTGTGCGAATGCGAAGAGAGTGCGTGAGAGTGAGAGAAAGCGAAGACCATATAAATAGGGAAAACAATAGAGAGAGTTTTCCAGCGAAGCGATAAAGCGTTAACGGTGTTTTTTATCATAATTATATGTTATTAATCTCTAACTGCGTTTTTGCATTTCGTTTCCTACAATATAGCGAGAAGAAAGTCGCGACTCTGTTTCGCATATCGGTTGAAACAAGAGACATCTAACAGCTGGGTCAGCAGTGACCCGGTGTCCGCCATTCGAAGGTTAATGAGAATTATTTGAACCCTGATGGCTGAGTTGTCGTCTTACTCTTCATATATTGCACGAAAGACCACCCGAACTCTCTTCGGGAAACTAATTTCTCGCTCTAGTTTATACTTTTCTAAATTTGTCTGCAAACTTAACAACGACGTAACTATGAATTAAAGGGTTAGAAGCCTGAAAATGATATCTAACTTTGGTATTTTGTTTTAAGAAAATAATTGACTTAATTAAAAACTTTTTATAAGGGTTCTATTATATTATCCTTAACCCGGGTTAAGAATATAAAAGTATTTTTTCTTATAACTTCTTTACAAAATGGCCTTAAGTAGGAGTTGGGCCTAAATGCTACAAAAGTAAGCTCAAGTGCTTCTTCGTTCGAGTACCAAATTCTGGCCATTCTGAAATGTTTCATTGCTGCTTTCTAATTAACAGTTCGTTTCTAAATAAGTGTACTTGTTTTTAACTAATTGTTTGTTTTTGACTGAAAGTTTGTTTGTGTCGGTTTAGTCACACACGCTGATCGGTCATTCCTAAGAATACCTAATCGACAATCAGCGTGCCAAAGAGACATCACCCTTCCCATTTTTCCTTAACACAAAGGGTACTTTTTCTCTTAAGAAGGGGTGGCGATGTCTAATAATGAAGTGAAATTAACGAATATTTTGATAACAACGTCGAATTTCCCTCAGGAATGACCCTTTTGCTGCCTTGATCTCATCAAGAACAGTAAAAGTAAAGACAAAAACGTTCGACCCGTTGATCGTAAATCATTGAACGTGTCACGTGAGTTTTGTACCGATGATAGAATTTTCGCGGTTTTTTCGCCAGGCATTCGACAGATCGCAATTAATTGTCCGGCCAATTAAACCGTCTACGAACTGAAGAAACGTTTCCTCGCGATGAATTATTGTATGAATACCGAGGCATTCGTGAAAAACCGAAGGGCAAATGTCCCATTAATCGTTTCCCGGTATCGAACGCCTTTGACGTCGGTTGATTGAAAGAAGTTTGACACGCGCGACATTTTGCGACATGTTACTCACGCGTAAAAAATCTCGCACATTTGACAATTCATCGCAACAGTTGTTACTGTCTACTGTTCAAACAAGCTTTACTTCAACCCTTTCGTGATCAATGGGATCCGTATATCACACTTGAGTATTCCAATAAAAATGAATCTCAATTTAGTATCTATTAGAGACACGACGATTGGTAGATAAACAGGAAATTTCTTAAAAACGAAATTCGGTTACGGGAAAGT
>NW_017100329.1:444496-446625 GCF_001263275.1 Habropoda laboriosa | reverse complement strand
TATCTAGAGTCTCCGATTAATAAATTCCACATTCTCTCGTTAGGATACCATATTAGAATCCATATTAACAATAACTTGAAAATGCAAAACTTGTCAACCGTGCCAACGGAAGTGCTAACGTAAATGGAAAATCGAAAGATCAGTCGTTTCGTTACTACTGACAATTTTCTTCTGGAAAGAAATATATTACGTTACTTCGGTAACCTAACAATAGTATTGGATTCGTTTCAGGATTGCTTGTGGAAATCGTGGGAAATTTAATAGGCGGTTTGCGGACGAATTTGAAGGAACGAATGTATGTGTACTAAAATAAAGTAGCAGTATCCTCGACAATGCGTGACCGGGGATCGATAAAATTGATACGAACACTTTCATATAAAATCACGTACGTAGAATAGAAAGTAATTTGCATTTGTTTTGCTCAATTTTTCATCATTTCTCAAATCCTTTCATTTCACAACGGGGTCTATTGTGAAACAGCGGTTTAATGTTCATTTATATGTCGCATCTTAAATGAATTGAAGCACGCGATACGTTTAATTCCGTTCATATTGATATAATCAATTTAGAGCTATGCTCGAACTTGGTAGTATTCGTATTATGATTCATTGATTCTAGAAAATGGTAATTTCGTTTCATTAAAATCGTATAAAGGTTATCGAGATGCATTAATAACAGAATTTCTTTTTTTAAACAGAAATGGACCTTGTGAAATAAATTCGATCTTTGATAAAGTGAGATATGTTTGCAATAAAGCTAGATTTTAAAAATGACTAATCTTAATTATACAACTAGCATAGATGAATTTTTTTAAGAAAAATCTCCAACTAAAAATTATAGAACAGTTAGCACGGAACGAATGCATCTCGCCGTCTTCATAATTAAAAATGTATGCTCTGAACTCCTTTCCTTCTCATCGCCGGCAAACAAAATTAAAAATTCATCCCGTGTTTTCTTCGCTGCTTAAGCTAGATTAGTCTACACCCTGCGCTCTTCATTTTTACTTTATACCGAAATCATGATAGACACGGAAAATTAATCCTTCTGTATTATAGTTCGCAACTTTTCACAACAAATTATGCATACCCACTCCGAAGATAAATAAACATGTACCTACGCAAGTGTGCAATTTAAAGGACAATTTGCAATTTAAAAAAAAAAAATTACAATCAATTTTGACAATTTTGGAGATTTATCGCAACGGTGTCCTCAATTTCCGTGTTTCTGGAGATGAGCGGTGTTTCAGCGGGATATTTCGCTTTATCCTCTGCTCACAAGTTTGTAAAATGAGGCTAAGCCGTGTTCGGCAGTGACGGAAACTCAGGAATGATCGGATGAAGGAGGAAAGCGATCCTGGACGCTGAAAAGTGTCTTTCCTAGGAGACGGGAAAATAAACCCTGGCGAGGATACCGAGGGAGACAGCGAATATGTACGCGAAAGGTCTTGGTTGCAGCTCTCCGTGGTCTCAAGTAAGTACAACACTTGTTGAGGTCTCGAGGAATTCTCTTTTTTGGCTAAAAATGTGTCCTTTTTATACTGTATTGGGAAGTTAGGGCCGCTAGATCACTGTGTGCCCAAGTAAATAAGTACTGTGTACAGGTGGTAACTTGACAGACGGAAGGAATGCAGGTCTAACTAGTGTAGCGGACACATTCATACAGATCACACGCATTTTTTATTATTGGCTGAAACGGTTATATCAACTAATCCATCGCGTGAGCATCAAAGGTAGAGCGAACGGCTTACTCCCTTTACCAGCTCTACACAGTATATACTTACTATGCAGAGATGAAATAAAGGCTAGCGAGAGGTCTTTAGTAAAGGACCGGAACGTTATCCTGAACGTGACACACTAGAGACGTTGAACATCCGAACGCATAGACACTCTGAACTCTGAACATTTCGTGAACCAGCACTACTCTGTTATAATAATTTTATTTGCTAAACAACCGAGCTTCACGAACACTGGGTCCTCTCTGTCTCACATCATCGCTTACCCTAATCTACACATATTTCCAAAATAATACGCGTTACAGCCCTAAAAGGAAAAAGAAATTAAACGTTCGAAATTAGAGAATCGTGTCAGCAATCTCTGGTACCATTTATCGAACGAGATAGCAGAGGAAAC
>NW_017100329.1:436432-444469 GCF_001263275.1 Habropoda laboriosa | reverse complement strand
CCCACATCGGAGGAAACGACCGTTTCGAAATCGGCCGTGCTCGTTACGGATAAATAAATAAAAGAGCGAGTAAAATGTGTCGACTGGGAAAGCCCACAGGTGCGTGGTACTGCAACGTTTAACCAGTGCCACGAACGCCATCACGTTTCGAGTTTATGTCGATGGCTCGTTGTAACCGCCATATCCCGGCCAGAGGCTGAACGACGGGAAAATATAACCGCGGCGTGTCGTTATAATTAGCCCTCCATTGCGTTTAGCGCCTATTAACGTCGTTGCTTCCGGGCCACGTACAGGTGGTTCCTCGACTAAAGCTACTTTGATTGGCCGTTTGCCTTCTATGAAATCGATATTGGGACCGTGGGGCCGGTCGATGTTTCTGAGAATCGAGGTTAGGTTGGAAATTTACAGTCCTGAATACCATCTTGGGTAATTTTCTGCATTAAGATAGGTTCCTTATCCTTTGCACATGGAGCAGCACGTACTTAGGTAATCTACTGCTTCGATTTTTTATTCAGCTAATGTTAGAGTTTAGCTTACCGAGGTTTATGACATGGAGCAGGCAGGCAGTTATCTTTGAGACCTTTGTTGAATGCGCGTACCATCCGTGCACCAGCATTAGGATGGTACGTGACAAAATTAGTTTTTCCCTTTTTCACCTTTTTAATTATGTTTCGCTAGTTCATAGAATTAGGACTCGGTAACACAGGCCATGTCATAAACCCCGAAGACCCAAGCGGTGACCTGGCGAAAGACGACGTCACCAAGTCCGGGGTTTTTTTCCTAACGGTGAACAGTTAGTCACCCCCATCTCTCCCACTTTCTCTCGGGAAGAACCCAGTTCTCCTTCCAGAAAGGACACACGCCAAGGGCGCAATGGAAGGGAGAACACGAGGAAAGGGAAACGGGAGTGCTGGGACCGGACAGGGGTCCTTAAAAAGAGGAACAGAAGAGAGATCATAGAGGCAAGACAGTCAGAAGCGTCACTCATTACTACGGTCCCAAAGCCGTTATCAACCTTTGGGTGGTCCTTCAAGAAAAATATAGACGGCACGTAGTGCACTATTCAGGTCTCGAGTTCACCCTAACAGCTAAACTGTAGAAGAAGAAATTTTCCTTCAATATACAGAAACCTTGTCCTCCTGGAATATTTCTGTTGTTTGTAATAATACGTAATAACGATGTGGAGGATGGCATAATATGATGAGGTAACCTAGAAATCTTCTATACTACTTCTCCATCCATAAAGGAAGTATTTATGTCACGTTATGTCATATTTTCAACATTTTCCATTATTATTACATATATTACAAATATTCCAGGTAGACAAAGTTTTTGCATCACCCTGTATGTGTATGTGTGGGTCTATCGAGATCAATTATTTCAGTCTGAAATTAAACACGCTTTAGGAAGTATTATTTTCAATTACTTCCTTTTGCATTATATTTCGTTTACACCAAAAGTATCTCCTATTATTTTCGTCGATTCCTTTCCAACGAGAAATTGCATCGAAACTTAGTTACCCGGAAAAATTAGTCTAACAAAACTACCAACGCGCATGCCTCCGTTCAACCGAAATTAAGCACGCACCTGAAATTCTTAGCTCGCTCGGACGCGACGCTCGAAAAGAATAGTCGTCGAATTAGCTTGAAACATTCTCGCTTGGGAAAAAATTACGCTCGGAGTTTCCGGCGAATTTTTGTTCCGCGCCTATGTACTCGAAGGATTTGAGCAAATCGTTAACAGACGGGCAACGAATGACCGACTAAAAGAAAACTCTAGTCGGGCGGCTCCTCTTTTTTTCGACCTAAAACAAGTTCTAATTGCTCTGAAAGTAACCATTGCATCGGTGCAGCACCGGCGAGTGCCGGCTCTCTTTGTACGTTTAAATATTTCAAACATTTTGAATGGCGGCAAAGCACGAGGACGGCTGCGCTCCAGTCATTGAACCCTCGCGAACCGGAAGTTTCATTGCATTTTTCGTAAATAATACAACCGGCTCGCTGGGAAGCGAAAGATTGGGAGTAAAAGGGGGGCGAATAAATGTACGCATCGAAATAAACAAAAAATGGAAATACGGTTGTTTATTATAAATTCTTTTCAACGAATCGATCCTACCTAGCCGGATTTCTGATTCGTGCATTTCTGTTTTTTTTTTCGTCGCCGGCTTTCCGCGTCGACGCGCATTCCAGTAATCCGACGCGATGCGTCGCGACGTCTAGCGACGTCGTTACCCGGATACGTCGATGACCCATTTGGACATTCGATGAGGATCGAATTTATAATATCCGAAAATGTATTTACATTCAGATAGGGAATTAACGTCAGAATCAGAGAGATGATCTTCCAGCTGATTTTTAAATTGTGTGCTTCTTTGTGTTATTAAAAATTGCTGATGTATAGCGAAAAAGTAAATACAAATAAAAGGAAAAATTACGTGTACGAGGTCTAATAAGTATTATCAGTGGAAGGATGGTGTAAATTGAGGAATCTTGCATTTTCAACGACAAAATTTGAAAAATAGAGAATTACTTGTTATTTTCTATTTTTTAAGTTTGCTGTTGAAATATACGAAATTCGCCAATTTACGCTATTCCTCTATCTTTAATAGTTTTCGAGATATTTCAGGGCGACGTTCACCCCTTCACTGTGAAAAAAAATAGGCGTCGAATATTTTTTTGAGAATTATTATATTCCGAAGTTTCATCAAAGTCTGTGATTTTCACTTCGAGATGTGGTTGTTAACGTAATATTTTTAATAGTAACACATCAAACGAGTGATTGCCATAGACTAGACCAAAGGAAAAACTTGTAAAATTATAAAGAGTACAAACTTACTAAAACGTGCAAAACGCGAGCTTAATAAAAATGAAATAAGCAGTCCGTTATCTTTCGTCAAATTCGTTTCACTGTTAACCCTGACTTCTATTTCGTTCAGTTCTTAAATTCGCTAAGGTCCACTTACTAAAACGACTCTCGTCATTTCACTGCACATTTTCCCATCGTTTATGCAGAAGGCAGATTCAAGCTGGATTAAAAAATTGCTTATTTGTACACCGGATATTATTTTTTCTTGCTAAATATTTACATTATACGCGAGCATATTTTTACTCTATACGTTGTATTATAACTGCGAAATACCGTTGTGTACGTTAAGTGAAATTTTTATCTCCGCGCATCATTCTTGCCCTCCTTTCTATGCTGCTACCTCGTTATTCTTTATAATGATCATTATGTTTACGCAGTTACAGTGATATCGTCATAAATTAAGAACGACGTAATAGGGTCGTCGCTAATGTCGCGCATCTTGTTGCTGTCAATTATTGTTATCGTTAATAATTTACCACGTGTACAGCGTAACTCGTTACTTTTACATAGTCAGCATTAAATTTCTCAATTTGAGCAGCGACAAATTTTCACAAATTTCACATTAGACGAGCAGTACGTACATATGTAATAATTTAACCTTACTTTCTCTTTTCCCACTTTATCTAACGTTTTGGTGCAGAAGAGTATGCATGTCGTATTATCCGACTCAGAATACTAATATAAATAAATAATTCCTAACTCCTCCATTTCGTAACATTTCTACTGCTCAAAAATTAAAAAAAAAGAGGTTAAAAGCTATTTATGTCCCCTGAAAAAATTGAAACTTTTCGTTTAATAGTTAACTCTGAAAAAAATTCTCAAACTTTCAGCTATCTTTACAAGCCTCAGGCTGATGTATCTCCTTAACCCCTTGACCTATAACAACGTGTCAGACTCGTGGTAAAGATTTTGGGAAAACCCGAAAGTGGGCGTGTGCATTGGGGGCGATGTTGCGAGTGCGAGAGAAGTATGTAGTGGGAGAATGCGGAATGAAGGAATAGGTTTATGATAAATAGGGGGAGCAAGAAAGGCCAGGGGGCTGTTGTCGATTGGTATTGTCCAGGTGAAAGCGTCGTCGTCGAAATTGTATTTATATCAAAATAGTTACATTAGCTTTAGTCCACTTATTGTAATCTCATCACTCCTGCAAAATATATCCATTCCTATCAAACAAAAACACAAACCTGCACAGATACCACAGAAATGCCCGTAAACTTAGTGTAAAAATAACTAACAAAATAACTCCGAAATGCTCAAACATCCCTCGATAACAAAATACGTCTCTCGCGGAACACTCTAATTCGCGATTTTCGTTCGTCCAACATGCGCTCGTTAAGGACCAACATCACCGGCAGAAGGATCGTTCTGAAAATGCCAGTACAGCTCGTCGTTTCTTTCGCCGAATGCCAGGGAACCGCTTTCTTCGTAAGAAACAATAACAGCTCGGCAAAAGGGGCGGGTGGAGGAGGAGGGAGTAACGATGTCACGAGGATGGATTATCGTCGGCATTATTGCGCGTCGCGGCGCCTTGTCCTCCTTTCTCCAACGACGATTGGCATCATCGTCGGCGTCGTTGTCGTGGTACCGATAATGGACGAGCAGGTCGTCGGCATTGGCATCGTTTCGCATACTACGCTCCCTCGCTTGCATAATTTACGCGGGGCTCGCGATAATATTCGGCGAGATTCCTCGACTATGGACCATGTTCGAGGGGTACCCTTTAGGAATTTCTAATCGATCCCGCTCCCACTGAGCCACTGTGTCACGCGGACGTACTGTAAAATGTTGACTGGTGTGTATTCCTACGTCTATCTGAAGTTCCAGCTTCTGTTAGGTCGTCCTGAAAGTTACCGCGGTTTTTAAGCTGTTCAGTTTTGAAAGGAACGTACAATAGTTCTACCGAAATTGGTCACTTTTATCTCAAACAATTTTCATATTCGTTCGGAACACTCTTGTCAGCGTAAGTACCTTTTATACAAAAACATTAATTCCGCGTGTACAGGGTGGCTCAGCCAAATGGGATCGTTTAAATATTTACCTTATTTGTATGAAAAAACTTTTCAGGACGAAGTTATACTATTTCAGGGGGTATGTATGATTCTGGAAATGGCTTTTTCTACGAGATTTCAAAGTCATCGTTATTTTTTTAAATGCAACCCTATACGTATAAAAAATCGAATCTCTAGGAGAAAGGAATTGTTGAAAGGTGTTTTCAAGGATTAGCGAATTTTAACTCCTTAAGGCTCAGACTTTTCTCAAATGTACTTCCTTTGGTGTAACATATCTTCCGCATTTTTAGCGGTGTATTGAAAAGATAAAATATAACACAAATCGTTCTGTTTCGAATATTAAAATTACTTAACAAATTTAGTAAGAAATAAAACTCAAAACTATGGTAAAGGAGACGCTATAAGAAAGAAGATTACCGAACACCGGTCACTCAAAGACCGAAGAATTGGATAAGAAGAGGTGTCGGCTTGATTGCGGCTGTTATCATTGTTTATTCATTCCATATATAAGGGATAGTGTCAGAAAGGCAATGCATATGCCTTACAATTAGAGACGAGGTATCATAACTTCGATTCATAAATATCAATGGCTAGAGTAAGCAAACCGCCAAGCGGCGAGCATATCAGCTGTGTCCGTGACTGTTATGGGCTTGCACAAATTGGACGTTTCGGACTGCTCGTATATGTCACGGACGTGAGCGTTGAGGTGTTAATTCTCTCAAGCTAGACGTTTACAAGGGAGAAGACTACTTGCTAGTGGTCAGCAATTGAAGATGGAATTTTTGGTGTACGTTGTATGGAACCGAAGCATTAAACGAAATAGACAGGTGTTGGAATCCGGGGAGGAGAGTTTATATCGATTATATTTTAACAATATATGATTTATTTTAACGATGACACTTATAAGGGAAGAGACGTTGTGGTTTTCTGACGTGTACTAGATGGACCGCTCTTAACTATCTTCGCTTGGTTTCTATAATGACGAGGAAAGGATTTTTCGGGTGTACTTATAAGGAAGGGATTAAGGGGGAGAAGGTGAACATGGTTCTGGTGACGAATTGTTGGACAGGACTATGAAGGGACAGTCAGCGGTCGATGAGTAACTTGTTTTTCGGCGTTATGGGGTTCATCTTAAGAGTGACTTGGTGACTCAATGTCGATAGGCGGTTGGTTATCCAACACAGGTAGCGAAAATAACTAACGGACTAAAAAAGAAAGCAAATCTTACATATCAATCTTATATATTTATCGTTCTAAATGTCAAATATTTTAAAGCGCGCTATTAATGGCGGGAATTAATGCCAATCCAGCTTTTCTTTCGCGTATTAATATATTGTTAGCCGATTAAGTGATTCTTCGCCGTGAACGATCGTCGACTGGACGACGAGTAATCGGCTTTCACCTGTCGTGTTTAAAAAAGGAAAAACCTACAAGTTACTTAGGAAAAGCCGCTCAGCTTAAGGTATTATTCATTTCAATATGCTACTCAGCCATATAATCGAAGCAGCACTGAAAAACGAATTCTTTTCCCGTTCTTTCCTCGATAATATCGCATTTAACAGATACTATTTTGTAAATACATATGGAAGACGTAGTAGTAAGTACTTTTGTTAACTTCAAAATCGTTAATTAATGCATTATTTGGGCGAGATTTAGAAAAGCTGAATTTTTTCAGTAATAAGTACCTAATCGTCATTTACAATTTCTTAGCTTTGAAAAATTAAAATGTAGTTTCTTATTAACAATAACAAATTATTTAATTTTCAAGTATTTTTAACTATTAATTTTAGCACTGAAAAGATGTCCATGCGTCATTTCTTTAGGCGTTCATATTACACATGGTCGAACACTTGCTAACTCAAATTCACGACATAAACGAAGAAACGTTAAAAAGCACAAAACATTCGGATTATTCTCCGCGTATCAGCTTTCACACTACTTCTCCCCTTCCATTCGAAACCCATGCACATGCTGCTGTTAAACGGGCCTCGTTAGCTCATCCTCGTGAACTATCCTCCATAAATTCATTAGAAAGTTACAGTAGCAGCGGCTTTAAAAGGCCACGAATAACTCACTCAGCCACGTGCACGAATAACATTTACATAATTTCCTAATACTCTACCCGAACTGCCCAAAAAGGAAAGCAAAAAATACAAGTTCCACCGCGTTTCTTTGCCCATTTCTCTTCCTGTTATTGATATATGAACGAATCGAGCAGAAAGGAAAAGGGAGCATATTCGTCGAGTCAGATCCGAATTCTTCGTGGAACGCAGCGTCGTGGAACGACTCGACGAATGCTAGATCAAAGGACGCAGGAGGAGCAAAAGGAAAACCTCGTTGTGGGTGTACGGGGCCAATGTGAATGGTAAAAACCGCGAGAGAGTTCAATGTTACGTGAGAGTGTATGTATTCTGAATGCCGGTGCTACCATGACCGTAGACGATTCGACATGACGGGAGATAGACGTAGGTACGTTTCCCCAGAGACAGTAAACCAAACCGCCGAGCCCGCGAACCTCGACATGCCTGCTAGCGTAGCTGAGCACGGACACGCGGCCGAAATATTGGTTACGAAGGTATTCGTATTACTAGATGACTAACTAGATTCGTAAACGCGGCCAACGATTATATTAGGCTTGTTAAGGCCATGTGTTCAGGCTTACGCTGCGTCGACTCAGGACAGTGCCATTTTTGAGAAAGTCAAGTATTTTCAAAGGATGGATATTTTCTCACAGACTTGGGTCTGGCTGAAAAACAATAAGAACTTTCTCTCGAAGGATTGCCAGCCAGACTACATCAACGGCAATTGACGCATCGTAAGCCCACACGCAGTCAAAAGGGGGACCTAGGATTTGTGGGTTTCCTCAGGGGCCGCAGCCGACTTTTTCCATCGGCCGCTGTATGGTAATCACGACCATCAGATACCCGAGTGCACGGGCCCGGGGGAGGAGTCACATCCTCTTGCCGGGTCCTGGTGGTGACAACCCACACGGGGAAGCCCCGCCTCCTTAACTGGGGGCGGGGCAGACCCCAAGTTCACCGCGGTGGAGGAGTCGCCGGTATGGTCCCGGCGGCTCCCCAGATGTGGAGAGGGGGTCCTGTTGATCCCCTCCGGGATGGTGGCCCCCTCTCCTTGACCATCTCGAGGGAGGGGCACGGCGCGG
>NW_017100329.1:434078-435273 GCF_001263275.1 Habropoda laboriosa | reverse complement strand
ATCTCGTGGGAGGGGCACGGCACAGGGTGGGCCTGGTGGCGTTCGTATCGAGATCCCGGCCCACCCCGTCACGCCGAGGATGGCCACCGTGAGGTTTTAGTGGGTCAAGTCCCACACTACCCCGCCTCCCTCCCCCGGGGAGACAGTGTGTCTTTTGAAGATTTCCCCACGATAAAAAAGAAAAGAATTTATGGGTCGGTTTTCCGAACTGGGACCTTTGTGCGACGTCCTGCAGACCTTGTTTACCGGACGAACACTTGGCCTGTAGGCGTTGCACAATCGGCAAACCGCCCCAATTCTTAATTGGACAATCCTAGGTCCCACTTTTCTGCAGTTTCTTCCAGGATATGACTTGGAGGGAATTTTCCCGGACGATGGAGGGAGCAATTGCCAACTTCGGTGGAAAGCGTCCTTCCATCAAGACAGAACAAGAAAAGAACTTGGACAGAACACTTCGGGACTGGAAAAACAGTATAATTCAGCATTCAGTATAGAACAATACAAGTATTGCAAAGGTGTTATTCAAAAGTATTAGAACAGTATTCAAGGACATTACTCTGAACGACGGATTAGAGACATTCTGAACATTGGACATTTTCGTGAACTGAACCACCGGAACACTGAACTTCGTTATTTCTTACAATAAAAATCGCGTTTTATTCGCTAAATAACCTAGTTCCACGAACCCGTGGAATTAACATCGAGAACGAAAAACAATAACAGCTTTTTCTACCCCTCTTCTTTATTCTGCGAATTTTTTTATCTCCCCTCGTAAGGTTGCATGGAAACGCAACAAAGAATAGAGTGACCGGTATTAATGTAACCAGAGAATTTTCTATAAAATTGTAGATCTCGTTCTACCTCAGATTGAAGTGAACAACTTTTGTGGCAACCTACTTTCCAAGTAATGAACACGTCGAAAGTTGCAACGAGATGTTGAAGATATGTTTGACCTTTACAAATGGCTACGCAAGGGAAAATGGATCGTCTAGAGTCAGAAGAACTTGTAACTACGTGACAGTAACTACTACCTCTTTATAACTTCTCTACACTTTATTTTCGAACTTCTGTCGAGAAAAAGTTGCTCTAAAGGGTCATATTAAAAATCTGTAGAAAATTCATACGAATTTTTTTTACAATTCAGTCTTCTCCTATGTGCATTTACAAATTCTCGTTAAGAAGATCACGAAATTAA
>NW_017100329.1:355289-434005 GCF_001263275.1 Habropoda laboriosa | reverse complement strand
GAATAAAGTTTAAGCATCCTGTTAAGTACTCGATGAAATGACGTTCCGTTCAATTAACATTACATCAACCTACCCAACGGAATGCTGTTTTAATTAATTAGTCTTCGACAAGCATTAAGGATACTATTCTTATTAATGCAACGTACCATTGTAATTAATCAGTCGAATAATTTATGTAAACATTTTCAATGAAATATAATAATTACGCAGTAAACAGTTCTGTACAGTACTGATTCAACTCGAGATAATAATAGCTTGAAATAAAAGAATTCGATTTGAAATTAATATTATCCGATGCCGATGAATAATCAATTTTACTCCTATCATAATAACTACTTATTGACAAACATTATACATCGAAATAGCTAGACAAATCATTAGCGTGGAATCAATTATACGTTTGGATTTATTCAACACCAATAAATAGGGACACGGTTTACCAATTACAAATCCGTGTAACTAGATATCCGCGTGCTTACGCTAATAAAGCCAATGAATTAAATATGCTGCATGTTCAGCGACCAATTAAACCATAATACGTTCAGATTAGTTTAGTCTCATTTCCGTCCATCACTCTTCACGCATGTGTTACACATATACATATGGTTAGGGATTGGGTTTACGACATGGACGCCTGTTTACGCTATTTTTGAAACGTCCATTTTATTTCCACCTACTTAATATAAGGATTATATAGCAAACTATTAATACGAATGATTTTTTAATATTCCTCAGACCTTTCATTATTCTACATGCCGAAGTAATACGACCTTTTGTGTCGACTAAAACAGTCAACACATAAATGGATCTCCAGGAAACTGTATATAGAAGTAAAAGGGTGCACGAATAATACAGCAATACGTATCTTTATAAACCTTACAATATGTCTCGGAATCATTTAGCTCGTATTATTAAAAATACCACCGATATTTCATTCAATCCCGCTAAATGGAACAACTTGCACATTTTCCCCTCCAATGGACGTCCAAGAAACTGTATCTTGACCTAAATGGTACATGAATAATACAACAATATGTACCTTCGTAAACCTCACAATATGTCCCGGAATCATTCTGCTGATATTATTAAAAAAAAAACTGTTCGGGTAAATTAAACAATCTGTACATTGTCACCTGGAAACGCGGAAAATAAACCATACACGCGTTACAGTGAATTGCGACGCACGTATATAGGAACGAGGAATCAGGGCAACGAGTCGACGATGTTAATTTCAATTATGCGTTTTAACACCGTTGGTATCGCGTCACAGCGTCGACGAGTATTTCCGCGACGATAGTATGACGCGGACTTCGAACTGGTTTCCTTTTAGTGGATTCCAGTGAAGTCTTTCGAAGTATGCAATTGGATAGTGGACTGTATGAATTTTTGATTGTATCAAACACAATATTGAACAACGATATAGGTTTATTATAACTAGTTTAACGAGATATGTACAATACTGAGGTCTGTGTCGAATGTATATCGAACGGTATGATGTGTTACGAAACTAATACTAATCTTTGAGTGTCTGTGCGTGTCAATTTATATATTCTGTGTGTGTTCTGATTTGCTGTCTAAATGTGTAGTGGAGGTGGTCGAGATGTGTCCATTGGTGTTCCAATATTCTGGGGGTAGCTGAGGTGTCGAGAAGGTAGGGAGATTGTTGCTAAAAAATGTTTGTTATATTGCAGGGAATCCCTACTGTTTCCTGGTCGGTCGCTAAGTTGGCCGCTTCTGGTAGCTAAATGGGAGGGTTTTGGTAATTGTGCTGTTGGAAATTAAATTTGCAGGCCGTGTCGACTAATCCCTCGCCTTGCCTGCCTTGAAGTGTTTTATGACCGAACAACCGTCGAACCAGGCCACCCATGACAATCTCAACTTTTTAACGTCCCATTATCCGCTGACTGTAATCGTTACCTCTCCCTGTCGAACTCGCGAAGAAGCGCTCTCACCCTGCACTGTATCGTCGAAAACGTAATTCGTCTGGTAATTCGTACGTCGCGCGGAATAATTGATCAGTCGGCCGGCCATTGATTACCGTCATATAAACAGGTGGCAGGAATTTCGGTCACGTAACTCGAACGAGCATCTGTATGCGCGCTCGCGAGCTCCCTGCATACATTTGTATTGTCGCGAATTTCGGTAATAGCCGGACTGCCGGTGTCGCAGTTAATTACGACAGAAAGAACACCGGCGGAAACCTGGATTTTCTCTTTCGTGCAATTCGACTTGTCCCGGCTTGGCCGCAGGAAACACGCGTACAACCGCATTTCCCTCCGCGGAACTCGTAATTTCCGCGCCAACTTCGACTACCGCGGCTCTTTTTTTAATTCCTCGCTTATTAGCCGGGGTCCTCGCGGTGACCGAGGTGCGCTAGTGTGCACCTCCGGCCACGTTTTTCGGGGGTTGTTTTATCCCTCTTGGAGTCGACTTGAATAATTTCCAAGCTTTACAGCGGTCACCGGCGAAGCACGGGAATTTTTGTGTGCAACGCGCCTGCGGTGTATTGAAGCAGCAGTTGCGGTTTCACTGTTTCCAGGAATGTTTAAACGGCGGTCCGGGGTTTTAATGAATTTTGAATTAATTTATTTCGTTCGCGGTTAAATAAGAGGTGTATTTGAATAGGGAGAAACAGTTGAAAAAGGGGGATGTTTGCATTGGAGGAATAATCGAATTGGAATATTTCTAATTGAAACGTAGTGTTTGCTTGTTTCGAAATAATTCGACGATTAATTCTTTTCTTCGATACTTCGTACGACTTTGTATTTAAAAATTCTCCCAGGTAAATACTTTTGCACGTCACTGTACGAGAAATCTTCAAACGGATATTCTGTCGAATTCTTTTTAATTTATTAGCGCGTGCAGCGCTTCCCTTTTAATGCCGGTGCTTTTGTCTTGATTTATTTTACGTCGCGAAATAATTCCACCAAGCTTTCTATCGAACTGCATTTTACCCGGTAGATATTCGGAATTAAACAGAAATTTCGACAAAGTGAATAAAATTTCCATAGAATTTCTAATTAAATAACGTTTTTATTCTCGTGCGCGATTCTACGAGGCATCCTGTCTTTTCGAGTTCTTTTCGAACGTATACCGACTAATTGCACCTCTTAAATTGTTACACGCTATGTTTAATCCGTAAAATGTGTCGTAACACGGGATTAAACTTGTGACAGTTATATTAAGTCATCCTGAAATTTCCCGCGGTTTTAAGCCATTCATTTTGAAAAAAACATAACTCCATTGAAATGAAACATTTCCATAATCGAGCGAGCAAAGGGTTAAAGACTCGTACATCTCGTTGACATATTCCGAATTTTTCGCCTCGCCTCTCTCTCTTTAAACAACTGGAAACTTTTCTAAAGATTTTCGATACAGAAAGAGGGGAAAAAGGGCGATTCTGACGCAGACGAAAGGCGTATCGATTCACGTCAACGAAGCTCGACGATTTCTCCGATAGTTCATGCTGGACGACCTGCAGGATGTCACGCCCGATACACCTGAATCGCCCGGGGAACTCGTTAAGCGATTTTTATGATATCCTTCCGCGGACTCTTCACGTTCACGCGTAAAGAATCTGACAAGCGGCTTGAATCGACAAAGGAAGAAACTTGGTTTCGCGACGCTGTTAAAGTGGAAGAACCACCTCTCTTTTCTCTCGCTTTTTTCCCCTCTTTTTCAACATGTCCTTTGAGACTCTAAGTCCACATCGTCATTTAGCGAAACTTCCCCCGTTTATTCTTTTCCTTTTCACTTCGCGTTCGCAGTTTCACGGCAGCGCTGCAAACGCTACAGCTGTTATGCAGAAATAATAGTTTACATGAAAATTAATAATTAGAACGATCTCTTTTTAATTGTGGCTAGAAGAATTTAGTTTCTTGTAGTTGGTAAGAAATTTCGTGTCTTCGTTAGAATTTTTCTTTTAATTTCTCGTTACGAAGAAAATCATTTTACGTGAAGCATATAACTGTTTGCCTTTGACACATTTCTTTTTTTTTTCTGAAACATCAAAAAGCTCGGTTGTATGCTGTTTCATATTGCAGCACAGTAGGACAACGTTGAAAGCTCTCAGTTTCTTTTTACTCTTCGCAAAACGTTTCGGTTGTTTGCATTGGAAACCAAATATTTGAATCTTTCGCTGTAAATTTTCGGGCTACGTTGGATGCATTTTCATCGATTCCATTGGAAAAACGCTAATTGCCGTGTATTTCGCTGGCCGTGAACCGCAAAAACCGGACGAGACGGTTTTTAGAAGGCCACAAACGATCACGCGTTAAAACGACATAGTATTGTACGCGAAAAAACTGCTGATAATGAGTATGCCGTTTCTCGAGGCGGTAAATAGGGCTTAGAAAATAACAAAAGGGCGGCAAAGAAACGACGAGTGTCGGAAGATGTGAAAGGAAGTCGTTAATAAAACGAAAAGACATCATCAATAATACGAAGAAAAAAGAAATTAGTTTCAAAGAAGATTGTATTATATGCCAAGAAATGTTTTATTACAATTTTTCTTAGATTTTCACGATGTAAGTTTGTATTGCTCCGACAGGAATGGTCGGTTGCAGACACTCGCAGAAAATTGAAAAAGAATAAGAAATATACAGGGTGGGTCACGTAAAACAGGTCACCTAATTACCTTCTGTAGGTATGGTGGTACGAGAAAATTTTTATACGTACCTAACATGGTTTTAAATGGTGAATAAGTGTGGGAGCGAGAACGGATACATTGTATACAAATGTTAGAGAGTACCTGTCTACAGCCCAACATTTCTATAGTATTTTCTTAAGTAAAATATTGTACGTTCTATTTTCCTTACTTTCTTAAGATAACAAATTACCAAAAATCATGTTAACTACAATGCTCCTTCGAACAACGCGAGGGTTAGAAGGAGCTTCACGTATAGTCGGGGCCACGATATAGCGAGGTCGTAAAATCGGTTAGGCGTCAAAGTAAACATGTTTTAGCTGCCGGGACCCGAAAATTGACAGAGATACGAGCAGATAAGTACTTGAAACCATGGTCAGGACCGTACAAAGAATTCTTCTATCCAGCGAAAGTCAAACTGATTCTAATATATTTACTGAAAATTGAGTTCAGCTAGGACAATTTAGGGTTTTTTTCTTCTGGGAAAAGCCGCATTTGGAAGTACGGTTACAAGATGCAGATAGAAAATGCAAAAGGATTGTGTAGCTTTAATATTAACATATTTTCCATTTGTAAATGAAATACCATTTTCTACTTGAAGTACCAAATCATATGCTACCATTCGTTTATTGTTGGAACCCTCAAACAGACTGCAACACACGGCCTTGAGTGCCGCAACATCAATCGATGCCGATTTTTGAGAGTTTAATTTACGACCTCGCTATATCGTGGCCCCAACTATACGTTGCATCGCAATTTCCGGTACACAGTCTTACACATTTCCACACTTCTCGTAGCCGAATTTATCAACAGCTTCGAATTCTACTTACTCGTGCAACGCAATAAAACAACCTTACCAACCGATATGATATTATTCTCCACCAATAGCTTCGAGCAATACCAAATAAAGCTTTATAGCTTAAAAAAAAAAGAGAATCGTCGAAAACGAGAAAATTTTAGATAGGCAAAAAACCCGCGCGAGAATATCAGTCTCGATATACTTTTATCGTATCAGGCGGCTGTTCGTCCCGAAATATTCCGAACCCGGTTGATCGAACCGGCAAGTCTTCTTTTTTTATTTTTTGTCCAGATACAGGCAAAGTCGTTTTAATTAAACTGTGTGTGTCGTCGGTCGAACAAATCCAATCTCACCGGTTTATCTAGGACTGTGACCTATATGTACATCGCTCTCGAGAGTGTCTGCTTTCCCTTTTCCCCATATTTCTGTTGGCCCTTTTTATTATCTTATTGTATCCCTCACAAACCTCCTCGATGATTGACAGGAACAACCGGCTTGACAATTAGTCGCGGCAGACGCGAGAATTCTGTTTGTAAATATTTGCAAATCATTCTCACGTGTGGCGACGGTATGTTTACTGTAATAATTAACAGCGACGTTTGTTTGCGAATTTAAGTAATTGCACGTGTATTTAACTTTCCTACGAGGCTGTTTATCGATTTATCTGCGAAGAAAAGTAACAATTGGAAAATGGGGGAAGACTCTGCGAGGACTTGTGAACGTTTTATCACTGGTGTAGTGCAAGAAGAGGTTGATTGATAAATTCAGTTTATTTTGGGGTGGAAAAAATGGTCGCGTGTTACGAGAGAAAAGTAGCGTTTGTAGGTTTTAAAGCGACAAGAAGTGCTTAGTATAAAATGATTCTGAAGTCTATAGAGAATTGTTTCGTAAGAAGAAGATACAATCGTTCCTTGAAAATTCCACACTTTTGAGGATTTGATGAAATATCTGCTTTAATTTTCTGTAATTTATGTATGTTATTAGCGGAACGTACCACGGACGTGACAAGGGGACTTTGAGATTAGGGCATGCATTGCGAGGATTAAAATCTGTCCTCGCGAGAGAAAACTCAATTTACAACTCGAAACTTTGTTTAGATTGTTGGAAATGATTTGTCCTTTTTTCAACAGCTAAACTTAAGGGGTTGATGTCGTATACTAAATTCTGTCCGATCATAAATTTTTGTACACAATAGTCAAGAAGAACGTGCATTGAACAGTAAAAAAATTCGCAATAGGTACAATTGTTTTCACATTATTATCTGACTTGATGCAGCAATGCTTGAAAGCTGGATGTGAACATTTTGAACATGAAATGTAAAAGACAGAGGCAAAGTAACAGAGAAATCGATTCTCGTTCGTTTTCGTCCTTGCGTATTTGGATTGTCTCAAGCTCACTTCAAAGACTGAACTTGTTTTTTTCTGTGCTTTCACAATACCAAAACAAAAGTAAAAAGTATTCCATTTGAAAAACGCGAGACGACCTGAGTATGACGTTCATAAATTGAAGGTGAAATTTTTTTTCTCAGTGAAATTCTACATAAAAAAGACTTTTGTCGTCTTTTTAATTTTGGTCCTATCAAACGGCACTTATCGTGGAACACTCTTAAAGAGAAGGGAAAGTCTTATCGGGATGATCAGTGTCGTACAAACAAGTGTGTCGCAAAGAGCATTGTATGAGTTGTTTAAGAGTTCTCCGAGTTGTTATACAGTAGAGCGTCAGTTATCCGAACCATCGGTTCGAGGAGTAAACAAACTTATGGTGTAGCGGTACCGATTGATGAGTAAAAAATAAACTTTCTTAATAAGTGTATATTGTTACTTCAAAGCATTTTTTTGAAATAATTTCATCGATAAGTAATTTTAGGCTTCGCTCCTATAGTTATAAACTGGGTAATTACATGCATATGTTTCATTAAGTGAACCGTTTGATTATCCGAACCACCTCCGCCCCAATTGGTTCAGATAACTGACGCTCTACTGTAGTTGCATACGAGTTGTCTTAGCGTTGCGAGTTGCGTCAAATTATTATCATATTCATTTATCATATTTCGTCAATTTTTTTTTTTTTTTTTTTATTGAGTGATTAAGATCACATGCAACTTCTGAGGTTATTAGTGACCACAGTGAGTTTATTCAGTGGTGCAGTCTATGGTAGATGGCATAAACAATATCTCTCACGAAGTTTATAGCTTTTTTACTTGAATCTTCTTTTCGTAGCACGGTCAGTGATTTTCGTCAATTGTCATTGTCGCAAAGCAATAAATTTCTAAATACATATACGAGTGGCGCAGAGTGACGTAGAGAAGGTGCTAAAGAATCATTTGACTAAGTACTGTTCCTAAAAATTCTTCCATCCCCTTCATCGCTCGTATTCCTCAATTCCAACGAACACTCGTGAAACAGTCTCGCATGCACTCGATCAAAACGAGAGCCAACACGGCGAAGACTTTCGGACTGCAGGTTGATCGGTTTAACAGCGTGGAGCAGAAAGCACCGAACGATAAAAACTTTCGAAATTACGACTACATACTCCATGCCATCCAATCGAAATATTATCTCGTTCGAGGCGGCCGTTCGATGCACTTCTTCGAACGGATTACCAATCGCACTATGTGCCAGTTATTGTTCGGTTAAAAATTCCATTCGTCGACGAAACATTCACTCGATCATTTATACACCGTTCGCTCGTCCGATAAAACTCGCCGCGTTCACCAATGACGAATCACCCCTGTCCAATCCGAATCAAAGGTTTAACGACGCGGTTCGGTTGAAACGTGAAACTCTAGGCATGATACTATTGCCGATAATTATATTTCTATTTCCTCGTGTTCTGCTTTTCGATTTTAGCGATACAACGTTTGAGATTTGAATCGTAGGAATTTGGTTCGATATATTTAAAGAACGTGGGTTTATAGGATTTTTTGGCCTATCAAGCTTTTGGTATCGTTTTTATTTTTGGAAATTTATCCTTTGTTTAACGCGTTTGTTGCTATTGACGCAGCATATGCGGTCCAGAACATATTGCCGCAAAAGTCTCGTTCTGTCGACCAAACTGAGAGTTAAGTTCTATGCACCTTTGGTGCAGGTGAAAACCTTCAATTTTTTCCTCAGAACTCAATAGTTAAATGTTATCGATGAATATTGCTAATTTTTATCGATGTCTTGATGCGATGAGACTTATACTGGTGTCTTGACTACCTAAATGAATTTTTATCCCCGGAATTAATAGTCACACGAGCATCATTTTTCCTTTACTTTGCAGAAGAAATTCTATCGCTATCTAAAAAAAATTTCACATCTATAATATCAACATAATTTCGAAACGCAACAGCTGATAACGAAATAGTACAATTATTATATGTGAAATACCTCTGCAACTAACAACGAAGTGAAACATAGAACACTATAATGACTGTACCAACACTTGAATCAATGAACGACATACAGCTAAACATTTTTTCCTCCAACAGCAAGATAAAACATCAAACGAGATACTATTTATCCTTGGTGGTCCAATTTCTCCACGAACACTGGATAAATTGTGGCTGAAACCGGACAGTGGACGGAATAAACAGAAAAGAGCGAAAAGGTAGAACGGAGAGGCGATCGATCTCGTGAATGATGGCGTTTTCTGTGCCCAGCTGGACAGTCAGAAATGTCCCGAATTTTCGGACGTTCAACAGCTTCGACTGCATTTCTTTTCCTGGTAAAATCTGCGAGCTTACTGACCGTGTAAATTTCGGATCGGTGGTTCGGAAATAGAAATCTATATGACGTTAGAACTATGCGAAGCTTCGAGCTTGTTAATTCCAGATGTTTTTGGAATTATGAATATTTAGTAAATAAAAGTTCAGTTATTTGCAACACAAATAATTTATTGTAAGATTGACTATTTGTAAACTCTCAACTATTTTTCAGTCGCGAGGTGCTCTGTTCAAAGTCCTTGTTCTGTTCGGTACGAGATTCTATTTTGTTCTGATTAGATGGAGGGACGCCTTCCATCGAAGTTGGCAATTGCTCCCTCCATCGTCCGGGAAAATTCCCTCCAAGTCATATCCTGGAAGGAACTGCAGACAAGTGGGACCTAGGATTGTCCAATTAAAAATTGGGGCGGTTTCCCGATTGCGCAACGCCTACAGGCCAAGTGTTCGTTCGGTAAACAAGGCCTGCAGGACGTCGCACAAAGATCCCAGTTCGGAAAACCGACCCATAAATTCTTTTTTTTTTATCGTGGGGAAATCTTCAAAGGACACACTGTCCCCCCAGGAAAGGGAGGCGGGGTAGTGTGGGACTTGACCCACTAAAACCTGGTTTCGGCCATCCTCGGCGTGACGGGGTGGGCCGGGATCTCGATACGAACGCCACCGGGCCCACCCTGTGCCGTGCCCCTCCCACGAGATGGTCAAGGAGGGGGGCACCATTCTGGAGGGGATAAACAGGACCCCCTCTCCACATCCGGGGAGCCGCCGGGACCATACCGGAGACGCCTCCACCGCGGTGCTGGCTCCGGCGACCCACGCTTGGAACTTGGGGCCTGCCCCGCCCCCAGTTAAGGAGGCGGGGCTTCCCCGTGTGGGTTGCCACCACCGGGACCCGGCGGGAGGATGTGACTCCTCCCCCGGGCCCGTGCACTCGGGTATCTGATGGTCGTGATTACCGTACAGCGGCCGATAGAAAAAGTCGGCTGCGGCCCCTGAGGAAACCCACAAATCCTAGGTCCCCCTTTTGACTGCGTGTGGGCTTACGATGCGTGAATTGCCGTTGAGATGGTCTGGCTGGCAATCCTTCGAGAGAAAGTTGTTATTGTTTTCTAGCCAGACCCAAGTCCGTGAGAAAATACACATCCTTTGAAAATACTTGACTTTCTCAAAAACGGCGATGTCCTGTGTCGACGCAGCGTGAGCCTGAAGAGCTAGCCTTAATAGAGCTAGCTCACTTTCCTCCTAGTAGCCAGCTCGTCGATCCCTTTTTGGCCTCTTTTCGAGGCTAAGCTTCCTTGACTTTTCCTGAGAGTTCAATTAATGATTCGGATGGGAGCCAATGCATGTGCTACCATTGTCTTGCGAGTGGAGGAATCTTGTGCTCCAAAGTGATGCATAAGGTTTGGGTAGATGCAAAAGCTTCGAGCTTGAGGTGAAAGCGTCTTGCAAGGAAATGTAAGATTCGGTAAAATTTATAACGTTATGTGGAATAATTTAAGGAGGTGCACCACTTTGAGGCTTCTAAAAATAGATAAAAGTTTGAGAATTTTTTTAATTAAATTTAGAGCTTCAATTTGTTTTCAGAGGATATAAATGTAAGTTTCACCTTCTTACTCCAATTGTTAAAATAATAACTCTTCTATTTTGCAACATTATTGCTTTCTAAAAATTGGAGAGAAAAGCTGAAACTTACATTTGTATCCTCCGAGAAAATTGAAATTTTTCAATTACTAGTTACCTACGAAAAAAATTCCCAAATTTCTACCTATTTTTAGAAGCCTCAAAATGGTGCACCCCTTTAATAATGGTGAAAATGTAAAGTAATTTTTATATTTACTTTATAAGTAACTTCAGTAACTAATATTTTATTTTAAAGTCATCAGAGGAGGTCCAATGTTTCTTTTTTACCATATCGATGATTGCAACCACGTTACAATATTTACAAACCAATAATTGATTATAATACAAAGCATGGAATTACTTTACACCACCATCTCTAATTTATAAACCTGCATCGATGTTTGCAATTTACATTAAATGTACGAGTGCTGATGAGAATAATTTCATAAATACTACCTTCCCGTTGTCGCAGGGTGTTTATGCAGTTCTAAAGCGCAATTGTTCCAATTATGCCATTTTTTGTTCCTTTGTTTCAGAAGTTACATCGCGCAGGAAATTATACGCTGTTGACACTAACTTTAATTTAGTTTTTTTCAGCATTGTGGAATTACATTACTCATGCACGTTCCGGATGAGGTAGAAGTAGTAAAAAATATGTCCAACCTAGTGTAATAGGATTCACAAAGTCTGCCGTGTCGTTGCGCAAGATTTATGTTTATGCATGTTTCTGTTATTTTCTCGAAATGTACCGAACAAGCACAGACTTTAAAGCCACAGAGTAACTATTTATTACGAATGTTTCAATCACTGTGACCAGTAGACGCGTTAAAATACCATATTAAAAATACAAGTAACTATTTCAATCATAAACATTTCCGGCTATTAGAAATATACCGGGTGTATTTAACCCCTTAACCTATGATTTCTCTTCTGACTATGCATATAAGCGTCAGCCATTTACTGTTTTACTACAGTATCAGGTAACAAAAGCTAATCTGTTACAGATTAATTATATTCAGGAATCCTCAATCTTACAAATTAAAACGAAAGTTAGGATTACAATGAATTTTTCTTACTAATATACAGTGGAGTCTCGGTTATTCGAGTCCCGTTTAACCGAGATTCCGTATTATCCGAGATGCTCTGAACTTAAATAAACTGAAAAAATTACATTACTTTTAGGGTCGATGGGTGTTCATAAATCGTGGAATAAAATCATAAAAAACATTTTCATATTAACTATTTAATAAATAGTTAATTAAACTTCAATACATGTACAATATTAATATTTAATTGATAAACAGTTAATACATGTACAATTTTACATTATCAAAATATTTTTTATGATCACCCATCGATCCTTCCCTATTATCCGAGTTTTCGATTATTCGAGGTAAGCTCGATCCACATCACCTCGGATAATCGAAACTCTACTGTACCCATTTTTGTCACATCTTCACCAGAATCTCTGTCACGAGTCTGACACGTTGTCGTAGGTTCAAGGGATAAATAAATAACTCGTTACTTATTACTTTGATAACAAAATGTTACATACAAAATGTATCGAATACATTTCGAATTTTTCACGTCTTTAATTGTCTGAGATATTGAGGTGACCATAAATTTTTTGAATGGCACCGGATATTTTCATCGTATTCTACCCGATAAAAATACGAATTCAACGAACTATAATTAGGTGATCATGAGTTGATCTTGAACGTTAAAACTAAAAAGTGTAGCAGGTAGCATTTTGAAACACGAAATACGTATGTTGAGCCGCGTCCTTTGGACAGCCCTCGATGTACCGTAACGGTACATCAGAGGACCGCCGCGGAACAATGGGCGAGCATCGCCTTTCGCGACCATCGACGGGCAGACGAACCGGCAACGGTTGTTTGGGAAAAACCCCGATTTTCGCCCCTTCTGCCTTTGTCTCCGACAGCACACGTACCACGCAACCGATTAACCAATTACCTCACCGGAACCATTTCCACCTCATTTTCTTGGCCAATCACATGCATTCCCATGTCACCCGCGTCTTGGAGTCATCCGCGTCCAGGGAGAGGGACATTCGATTCCGAGGGCAGTTACAAGTCATCATCCTTCACCAGTTACAATTCATCCACCACGAGTCACAAGTCAACCATATTCACATCAGGCATTTTCACTCATACAGTAGAAAATAAAGATTTCAGTAAAGGGCAGACAAGTGTAACTCAGTACACCTATAACCAGGCCGAAGTGATTAATTTCACAACGGCCAGCGTCCCTACAGCAACGGCAGAAGCATTCTGAGACGGGTCTTACAACCCCGCCGTATTCCATACGAGAATACACGGTGTGCGGGACGCAACAACGTAATTCTTATTGAAATTATTTTTTAACGAATATTGGAAATGAGGGACAAAATTGCAAACGTGAAGTACACTGTAGTATATTTTGACAAACCAGAACAGATCTACGCGATAAAGTGTTTTGCACGACTAAAAATCTTATTTTCCCTCGAGCATTATAAACAAGTGTTTCCACCGAATACGGTATATTTAATATACTTTTCCACGAAGGAAAATCAATTTACCGGCCCTGCGTCTTGGGTACATAGAATTACTGCTGGCGTGTAACGGGATATTTCCCGATACACGTTCGAAATAGTAAAAGTCCGCCGATGGGAATATTCTTTTCACAAGCCCAAGGGGATTAACAGAGTAACTACGCTACCTCAAAGAAACCCCGTATTCTTTTCTACGGAGCAGTAAGAACGCGAGCTTGTTGGTTACTAAGGTAAACCAACTCGTTCCTAATGATTTAAGATGTTTTTCGTCTCTTTCGCTGCAAAATGAACTTCACATGTGAGATAACATTTTTGTGTCGACGATGAAAAATATTTTGCAATAGATGTACGTTTCGTTGACAAACTAGCTTTTAAGTTTCGACGAAGAGAGAGAAAGAAGGTACAAAGACGAACAGCGTTAATGTTACAAAATCAATTTTTCGAGAAACTCGTTAGATCCTTCAAAAAATTATTTTACATTTTTATTAGAATCCCACATTTCATACTTGGGATACTATAAGATGACATTCTACCGGGGATAGTCATCCATGGGTTAATTCATAGCCGGAAGAAACAGGACAATTTGTTTTTTATTCATGGGTGTATGTAGCAACTAGGTCGAGTTGTAACTCGGTTGCTAGTGAAGATAAAAAAAAGTTGTAGAGAAAAGTTTTCCATGGTTTAACAAGCTGTGTCATCCTGTAATACGGCTTTTTACGAAAGTGTACCGGTGCAGTTGCAAAGTGCTATTGCACTCGTTTTTTGAATGCTACTTTATGATTTTTTTTTTTTTTTTACACCAACCAATTCCTTGTGCTATTCTAATAAAAGAAAAGTATTCGGGTAAAATCGTGACGAACTCGATACATTTCGAAATATTCACCTCTTTTTCCAGCATCTACGGTAAACGTTTCAAAACTGCATTCTAAACATTTTCTTACACTTTTCATCACATTGTTCAGTTGTTCCTCTACAATTTTTTTCTATCTTCAATAGCAACCGAATTATAACTCGGCCCAGTTACTAGATACACCCTGTATACAAGTTTGAAGTTACATCAACAGCAAGGATTATTAGCGACTGTTGCCTGAACTTAAGTGCACGCTATAGATACTCGGTTGAAGACTGTAGAATCAAGACAAATGATTCAGTAGGATGTTGTCGAGGATTCCAATACTGAAGAATATTTTCATTAAAAGCAGAAAGTACTCGTAAAATTCTCTTTCATACACACGTCACAGCTCTGTTTAACAGGACTACTTTATCTGCGAAACAAGTGACCTACATACATTCGATTCATTCGAAATTAAACACTCCACATTCGAACACGATTTTACGCAAAACTATGGCCCGCGCCGCCGTTTACACGCCAATTAATAAAATCGGTGTCGTTGCATAACACGGGAACAGAAATTGTCAACTCGAGTGTTAACAGCAATCCGTTGCAGACTTTTTCCTCGCGATGGAATAAATATTCACGAGCGAACGGTTCGCTACACCCTTTATCCTAATTTCCAGCCCGCCGTTGCACGATTTTAAAGAACAATAATTACAGGATCGCGGTTGATACGCGTTGCCAATATTATAAATCCCGCTAATGGGAATATCCAGTGGCGTATGTCGAACGTTAACGCACCCGTTGAAAGCATTATAAGTGGTCCTAGCTAACGTTTTAAAGTGGCCGTAAACTGAAGTTTGTAAAAGCTGTTAATTCGTGGTACAATTATTCATCTGCACTTCGTAATTAACTCGGACCACTTTGAGACGCGTTAAAACCTCCGCTATTCATACTGTTTACAACGTGAACGGTGCATACACGGGAATCGCTTTCAATTTTCACTTCTAAGTCTCTAAAATTCTATCGTCGATAAATGTTTCAGTTTGTTCGTAGTATTTTTCTATTGGAAAATTATGTGAATTTGTAGTAATTATCCTACCCTGTTCAGGTTTGATGTTAACCCTTTCGCTGCGGCAGACTTTAGTACGTAACGCACGTGACAGATAGTAGATGTTCAACTGTATTTTGCTTGTATCGTTTTAAAATTTGTTTCGTCAAATTAAGGTAGAAATACTTGCGAGATAAAATTCGCGTTTAATTAAGCTAGAAGTGCACCAAAAGACGCGAACTGTGCTATGTGCTTAAATTTTTAAAGCGCCTACAGGCGCCAACAGTAGCGAAAGGGTTAAACAACGAGATGACGTTATTGCTGTATTTCAACATTGGTAAAACAGGAAATTACAAACTACACGAGTATTGTAAATATTCAAAGAGACTGTTAAACCATTCGATTAACTTAGCTAAACAATTACTCGAACAATCTCAGCAAAAAAGCTTCGAACCCTCGGATAATAAAAAGACATTCCAACGCCTCTGGCATCTACATGTATTATTAAGCAAAGATAGGTAAAATATCTAGCGCACCAAATTTATCCAGTAATCTAATATTTAGCAATAAAGATATCAAGGAAAAGGAAACGAATTTCCAAAGCAAAGAATTAAATTTCGTTCGTTTCAGATTCCAGCTGAAAGACTCTGCTCGCAAAAATTTCTCCCTTGTAAAATTCTATTGAAAACTAAATATTTGTGTGTGTGTAGAGAGAGTCTGGTCGCGCAGTTCAGATTTTTCATTTTTACCTGTTTTATTTTTTTGTTATTAATACCCAATATTTTGAAACGATTCTTCTCTATTCTATTCTCGAAAGCGTAATTAACTATCGTGCAGGGTAGAATAGGACAAAGGATCGATTGGCGAGTAAAATAGGGATAGGTGATAAACAAGGAGCAAATTTGGGAATAGCGACGAACGGATATCGGGAAATATTTCATGAAAATGCTCGATTCGCCTCGACTTTACGAGGCTTCATCGAATGTAAATGTTTCCTCGTTTTGTATTTATTTTGCGGATTTATTTTCACGAAACGGCTCTCGCGTTTGTTGTTGTTTCACCGTATCCTCGCATCCCCCTCTCAAGCAACCCTCCGTTTTGTTTTGTTCTCTTTTAGAGTGGATATCGACAGAGTTTATCGGCGATGCATTACGAGCGGGTATCTCGGTCTCGAGCCGCAAACATGTGTTCGCTTTCACAAGCTTTTCGTTAGAAAAATGTTTCTTTGAGAGAATTACCTTTGTCTGATGTTAATTTTGCGGATCGAAAATTCTGTTACGCCGCTGCACTTTTTCGTCAAAATTCATCCACGAATTTTCGCTGTTTTCGTTGCGTTTTTACGGGGCATCCTGCTAAATGGAATTGAGCTCAAAGAAGAAATTTAATTTACCTCTAAAAACTGAATAATCTACGTGGCAGAACTTCTACGGTTATTACAGTTAATTCATATTTTACAATCGTTTACACTTCAGCAGGGTCAAATTTATAAACCACAGAAAGTTCTACCTCACGGTTATTTAAAAATCATTGATATTTCAGCAGTGTGAAATTTATAAATATCAAAAATTCTACGTCACGATTATTTAAAGATTATTGATATTTCAGCAGTGCCAATTTATAAATACAGAAAATTCTACATCACAATTATTTAAAAAGAGCACAGAACGTAGAATAGAACTCGAAGCGATGCTTCAAATTGAACACGTTCATCACGCTTTTAGACGTACAAAACACCGTTTCTCTTTTATCCAGCGCTATTGTTAAAGTAAACCACACGTCATGGAGCCTTCCTATATAGTGTATCTCTCTTTGTTTATACAAACTGCTGCCGCTGAAATATAGCACATTAACCGGCATTCTACTATCGAGGATGCTTTATAGACAAGTGACTCGTAAAAAGCAAAATCCAACACCGTTTATACACTTCTTGCATCCTCGTTTTCTTGTTTCACACAAATACGCGCCGATGTGAACACTTTGTTACCCTTTCTTTATCCGTACACTCCTTTCATTCGAAAGTACTCGAAGCTTGAAATTGCTGCATCCGCGATAACATTTTCACCTTTCGTCGTTTATCGCTACAAAGGTGGAAAAAAAAAAAAAAAAGAAAGAAGAGGAATAGAAGTCACACGGTGTGTCAATACTACTCCTTTTTTTTCCGGCTGGACAATTTTTCAAAAAGCTTCCAGTTCAATCCAGATGCACGCTAGATTTTCACTAGCGACACCTTCACAGACACGGCCGATTTTACGTTTCACCTTAATTCGATTTAACAGAGCCTCCGTACGATACGTTGTCGGCCGATGTTTCGCCGTTGTTTGCCCGTTTTCTGTCACTCTTCATTACCGCGGATCACAAAACGCTATCTGGCCCGAAAATGATAGCGTAACGCGAGCCATCGGGACATTTCGCGATATTTCGCGTTTGAACGCGGAAAAATTGCCGGTGAATTCAATTTCGATTGGTCCTGCGTTCACCTCTTCCCTCTCAACGCAACGCCCAGTCGAGAATCATTTTTCCCGCTCTTTTGTCGGAATCTCGTCACTGTGAACAAACGCGCGAACACTGTGGTGACCAGTGCTACAAAGGCAATACTTATTCATATTGTTACACCCTCGGATATTTTCCTTGTTACAATTAGTCTTAGTGTTATCTGTATCTAGAACGAGTCACCCACTTTCACCTTCCAACTCTCCTCTCAGCTCTCCTACATAGTCATAACCAAAAGTTCATCTTCCCTGGACCCTTGAATAGCCCTATTTTCTCCATTTCCGCATCATTCTCTGTATTACCACGCGCACGTCACGTAACGTTAAACCTCTGTTAAATAAAGTCCTGTTTCTACGCAACAACGATCCTTAAGTGTTTTAAATTCAGCGTTACCCCAATATCTACTCCGAGTTTCGAGGAACTGGAGCAAACCGGGCATCACAATATGTTACACTGCTCTGTTCAAAAAGTTCCAGGATAAGATCGTTTGCAATGAGAGGAAAACCACTTTGGAGAACGCAGACTTGCGTCTCTCTTATCACCCTACGAGTGTTGGAATTTGAAATTCATGAAAATATCACGCGTTCCTTTCCTCAGATCCATCGCTAATGTAGGCTATGTGCCGCTTGGCTGAATGTGGTGATCGCCTTCGGATATTTTAACGAATATTGGCATCGCTTAAGTTGCGGCGCGGGCTTTGAACGACAGTTTCACCCGAGCTCTAGTGAGTCACAGAACTGATCATGCACCCTTAAATCGGTCATGGTTGCCGCGAGCTATAACCCAGTTTTTCAGGACTATAACTAATAAATCTAACAAATTTTTAGTATTTATGTAACTGACATAACTCTACAAAATGTATTTTTTAAATTTTCATTACCGGCTCAGACGAACAAAGTTTTAAAAAGCGAGCTTCACTATTTTCTTCGCGATTCCCACCAATTGCAGCTTTTTCAAAATTCTATTCACAGGTCATCTAGTAAACTAACCTTTCTAATTTCCCCAAAAAACTCAAGTCGTTTCGTCTAATTTTAAAAATGTTACTTTCCTTTGAAGGGCGTGTTGCGTCGTGGACCTTGATCAAATCTTATGATCAGGAGTTCTGGCGTAGGTTGATGATTGTTCTCGCTGGTTCGAGGTGTATTAAAACTTCGTTGTTGAGTTAGATGTTTTTTAGATGTTTAGTTGAATTTGGATTGTTCGTTTCGTGACTATGCGTCTCGTGCACTCGTCTTACAGTGATTGACGGTTCTCAGGTGTGTAGGTATATGTACAGACATTAGATCGGTTCTGATTAGTGATTGTGTTATGGAGATGGAAAACGTGGTGTGTTCTGCTATTGGTCGACGAAAGCTGAGACCTTTTGGGGGATCGAATTTGTTTACAACAATTCCCGAGTGTCCCGAGTGTTTTGGGACCTATTGTCTGAGTGTCGCGCTGGTGAGTCCACGGGGGGTATATTGCGGTCTTCCGAACGTCAGCACCTCGGTCTGGCGGCCAAATGTGACTAAGTGGTTTATTGCTATAATCCGCCGAACCGAGACTTCGTTGCGTCCTAATCAGGTCGCAACAGGGTGTATGATCAGTTCTGTGACTCACCTACAAGGTGGACAATATAACTTACTTATTAGTAATTACACTGGACAGAATATTATGCAAGACTGTTTTTGAGAAAATTCACGAAGCAGCACGCAGATACTATTATGTTCTGTCCACCTCAAATATCTTCATTATTTCAAGTAACAAAAAATTGGACATTTCATTAAAAAAAAAATCTACCTCTAGATTTCCCCTACGCCTCCGTTTGAAAAGAATTATCTCTTTCTTGCAACCCTACAATTTTTGTAAGTAACGTTTTCGCTTATCGCCTGAAATAATGGAGACACTTGAGATGAACAGAGTTAGAGCGACACTCTATATATTATCAAAACAAAATTCAACGACAGATGTACATATTATTAGCAAAGAGAAATTAGTGCAACGATCAATTTAAATACCCGAAGAGTTCAATAAACGCAAATCCCTTAATCGTTAAACTGAAAACAATTAGCTAAAAAAATATTTCATAAAACTCTCAACGAATTCGCCACCTTTTTCCAGCAATATTAGGTCGAGGATCATTTTCCTGTCCCTTTTGTCGAAATTTCGTCGACAAGGCTCAATTTTCGCTCCTCACAGAAGCAGCCTTTACACTTTTTCTCATCGATATTGTATGCTCAACCCTGCTTTTGTTCTCCACTCTCCTCTGCCTCTTTGTTTCTCTTTTTTGCTAACTGTTCGGTGGGAAAAGGAAGAACGAACAAAAAAAAAAAAGAAGGATCCTCCGTAGAATGGTGATTGCCGCTCGACCGGTGTTCTCGCTCGGGCAAACTCGACGAGGAATATCGCGCGTTTAACGCGATTTATCTTTCGAGGCTGAACACGTTTAACGAGTTTTAACTTCGCCCGAGACTTGCTATTCCGTGCAATTTTTCCGGATGTAACTTCAACGCAGCGGCAGGGGAGGAAGCGGCGTAATGTGAACCGTGCGCGTTTCCTGTTTCGATGAAATCTATTGCGATACCCAGCCAAGGTGATATTTATTCGGCGGAATCTATCGAGAGGCTTTTTATTCCCCCTGTTCCTGGAGGCATTGTGCAACCGATATAGAATTTTGTTGCATTCTGTTGATCCTGGTTACAATTGTTTGCCATCTATTTCACCCTGTTTTCACGGGAGCGGCAATCGAACGATGAAAAGCGATGAAACTAAAGTTACTCGATAATAGATATTTCCTTGTTTACTTTTTTCAGGGGTGGTTATAATGGAACAGATTTTTCAATATCGGTATTTCACACGTTTAAACAACAGGTGGATCAATCGGTAAAAATAATTGATCAATGTTACTTAGTTTTACAGTAAAAAATTACATTTGCTTCGAAGTTTCTATGTTATGTATATGTTTCTCTGATTTTAGTTGCGATATTAGTATAAAATTTTAACTCGCATGTTTTGGACATTAACTATGAGTATTGATGAATCTGTTTATTCAATTTTTGTTTAACTGATAATTTCAATCGCTTCGTGCACAATTGGATGTATATCTCGCTTGAGTATTGCAACAAAGATTCATCTCAATTTAGTATTCATTACAAACGCGACGATCGACAGTTGAATAAAAAATTTTTAAAATACATAACGAAAGACTTCCTTACTTTATCTATTTACTTTTAAGTTGTTAACCCTTTGCGATCGGTGCCGCCATAGTGGCGGCATTTCAATTTTGTTCTAGAAATCGGCATGATCTTTGTTTTGTCAAGTATCATACTTTGGAAAATTACAGAAATTAAAACGTTTTATTTTTATGCACTATAACTAGTATGTATTAAACAAAATGTATCAGTTTCAAAATATTCTGTTTTTCAATATCCTTATATATATAATAAATCAACTATGCAAAAATAACTTTAAAAATCTAAATTTGCTCCGACTAGCTGATAGTCCCAACCAGAGAAATGTGCCGATCGCAAAGGGTTAATGCTCGTGGTGGTTTATATTACGCCGAGCCTTGTATTATAATAATTGCACGTGGTGTGCCGACTAAAAAGCGTTGTTCTAGCTCGAAGGACCACCTCAATCATTGAGGACTAAATAAGCGGCGTTCCTCCCCTTTTTGCAACTGTCCTTGCAACTCAACTCGCCCCTTGCAGGTTGCCTCGCAAGTCGCTTCCTGCTCCTTAAAGTTGCGCTGATTGGTTTCTCTAAATTCACTGAGTTACCAATCAGCGCACCTGAATGCCATTGACACCCCTCTCTTGCACCCTTAGCGCGTCACCTTGGAGAGGGGTGGCAATGTCCTCACATACCGCGGTGGATGGGTTAGCAACGGCGCGGAATTTCCTCCAGGTTGGCCGCTTCGGTCCCGTGACCGTTACACTACACGGGCCCCCTTCAGAAATCCTGGTTTACGACATGTCCAAATGCTATCGGGGGCCAGAGTCACGAAATTCTAAAAAGTGCAATTTCGCGACCCCCGTTAGGATGTTTTATGACATGCAAGAGCTAACGAAAGTCCTGATCCTCGAAAATTGCCGTGCCTCACGGTCGAGTCATAACCACGCCGCTGAACACCGAGCAACAGTGACAGAACTATTATTTCAACCAGCTATTCGATATTTGACAGACAAGGATCAAATAGAAATTATTTAATAAAAGAAACTACCTGTCGTAAAATACTTCTCGTATTGGAAACTCTGTTGAAATGTCTTTAACTTCGAGCGATTTAGTTATGCATTCCTACGATTATTACGTTATTTATGCGACTGGTTTGAAAACCAATATCACCGAAATTACACGATTCAATAGGTACGCGAACGTGCGTGCAATTGAAACCACCAATAATCGCTCTATTATTCCTCCGGAATGACTCATCTGAAATTTCAAATTACGCCAATGATTGTTTTGAATGATAATAATCGCAGGGAATTGATTGCGCCTAATTAAACAACAATTATCCGAAAGACTAGCAAAATTGACCGAGTAACTTTTATACGAAAATACGCGAGGAAAATTCGTCAAATAGTAGCAAGCAAATAATAAAGCGACGAAAGACAACGAATAGTTGAACCAAATTTAAACCTTCTGAAGAAAAAGAAACGGAATTCTTTAAAATGACGAAGACGAATACCACGACTCGTGCAAGACTTTTAAAGAAAACTCCCGCGAAGCAGTTCGTTCATTTTTAAGGGGTGAGAAAGCAAATTTAAAAATTTTGAGACCAGGTGCAAGCAAAGTGGCTCATATACCAACGGTAAAGAAGTTCAGCGAGTGACACATTCTGCTCTTTAGTTTATCAACATTTACGGCTTAACTGGTGTCACGTACAAGCTTTCGAAGCCGTGGTGGTTGTAAATTAAAACAGAATGGAAGCAGGAAGTAACAATGACTTCTATATTTACATACAGACTCTCAAATCGGCCATTTGATATGTAATAACCTAGTAATAGGGTGAGTTGTTCTAATATGGAATACCTTGCGGAGTTCAATGTGGAATATTTCATATTAGAGATCATGTATGCCTAATTCCATTATGACTAGCAATAAGTGAAACGTGTTTTGTGTTCTTTAGATGTCGTCTATCGTACAAGTTAGAAAGGAACAGAAAAAAGAAGGTAGATAGAAAATAGAGAAAGATCTTTCGATTGAAGCAATTGCAAACAATTCTTTGTAATTTTGTATAAAACATAACAAATTTTTTTTTCAATAAAGATAATTATCAGACCCGTTACTTACTTATTTATATCCTACTTCCCATCTTCAAAAGAGTAAATTTGTTATAATATGCTATTCCATATTAGGCGAATAAAGTATCTCATATTAGGAGCATCATCAGCCAAATATGGGAAACGAGGTCTAAATCGTTATTATATTTTTAATTCGTCTACTACCAGTCAAAATAGCATAAAATTTTTTACAAAACCATAATATTTAAGTTTACATGAAAGCATTGTAAATAGGTCAAATATGTGCATGAAAAAAAGGATTCCATATTAGGACAATTCACCCTACTTATCATGACATTGACACTGCTTATTTTCAGGACTAAGGATTAAGATAAATCCTCAGTTTAGCTGCTCAGAAGCCAAAATGACTAACTCCACTTTTTGATATTTTTCCAATTTTAGTATCAACGCACACATTTGGTGTTTAATTTCTCCTAAATAAAACAAATTTAGTAAATTTGATTTTATGGAGTTAGTCACTTTGGCTTCTCAGTGGCTCAGCTAAGGATTTCACAAACATGAAGCCTGGAGATAGTCAAGCGTAGACCAGGCGTGGGCAACCTTTCTTAGCTCTGGGACCAAATTATCATTCTCTCTCCGAGTCAAGGGCCGAACTAAATAAATTTCGGCACATCTATGTACGAATATGCGTATGTATAAAAAGCTGGTGAAAATGAAGTACGATAGTAATTATAACAGTACATAGAGGGCCGAATTTAAAGACTTCACCAGATCGTGGGCTAGGCTAAAAGAAGTCGCGGGCTTAATCCGGCCCACGAGCCGTGAGTTGCCCATATGTACAATAGACATATTCAAACTCGATTTTCTCGAAAACGAGACTTCAAACGAACAAATTTTATTCTTCATTTTTTCATGTACAATCATCTCTTGTCCGGTTTTACTCCTGAATTCTCCACATGTTCCTACATTTTCCAACAAAAAGTGCATTTTGTTCAAACGTTCGCTACACATGTTCTCCATATTTTCGTTCAATTTTAAACGTCGTCACAGACAATCAGCGTAACGCGATTCGTTTTTACGCTTCTGTGTCGCAATCTGGATCCGATTCGTGTCCCTTCGACGAATAAAAGTAGCGCCGTATTCCGCGTGGACTCGGACGAAACCGGGGAAAAGGATGAAGAGGATAACGAGGGAATTGCATTAATGCGTCGCGGATGCGGAAGTACCCGATAAAACTTGTCCGTTTACCAGCTCTCCGTCTCGTACTTGCTAATCATCTTTCATTACCACGTTAGTGGGCTTGGAGGATCGACTGGCGAAAGTTGGAGGATTTTCGTCGACTTTGAGCCCGGCAAAGTGATACGAATTTGTCGCGGAGGAATCACTTTAGCTCCGAGCAACGAGAAACGCGGAGTCGTCACTTTGAAGAGCGATCAACGCGAAGATACGGTTAGTTCGAAGTGTGTCTTTCGGTTCAGAATGAATATTTTAAAGTTAGGTAAAGATTTTAAGGAAAATTAAAGGGTATTTTTGCTGAGTAAAATCTGCCGTAAATATACGCTACTTTTTTAAATACATTCATACATAGTTGATCGATCCTTATTGGAAATGTTGGGTCATCCTGAAAGTTCCCGCGGTTTTAAGCTGTGTATTTTGAAAAAAAAAAACACAACTTCGCTAAAATTGAACACTTTTACTTGAAATAATTTCCAATGTATTACCAGGGCATTAATTCCACGTATATAAAAATTCAAATCTCTAAAAAGAAACTGCTGAAAGGCCGTTTCTAAGTCGTTCTTATCGAAAAGGTGAAAATCGGTTGGAGATAAATCAGGAGAATGTAGAGGATGAGGTAGAATTTCTATACCTAGTTGATGCAATTTTTGCACATACAGTTGCTACGTGCAGTCTAGTGTTGTCATACAAAAAGACAGCCTTTTCTGTTGACCAGAACTGGTTGTTATACCTTCAGTCTTAGGAAACTATAATGAATTAATTCTAAAGTAGATCAAACTGTGACTGTTGCGTCCCTTGCTCCGCAATTCTTCAGTGTATTTCACAGGATTGTAAAATCCTGCTTACGCTCGGTCGCGACGGTCACTCAAAACGCTGGTCACCGGGCTATTAATCCTGATGACCGTATTGAAAGTTGGAAGTTGACTCTCGATCGAGTCTGATATGATGTTCGGGCGAGTCTTCGGAAATACTATGTAGGTCGTCGTGCCGATGTATAGAGTGCAGTGGTCTAACAATAATTCGTGTTTCGTAGGTGTATATATAGACGTTGTGTTGGTTCTGATTGGTCGCTGTGTTATGGAGGTGGAAGATGTGGCGTGTTCTACTATTGGTCGACGAAAGATGTGATTTTTTGAATTCGTTTACAACAAATTCGGTCCCCGGTAACGAACGTTTTATGGTCCCAAGTGTTTTGGGCCTATTGTCTTAGTGTCGCGCCGGTGCGTCCACGGGCGGTACATTGCGGTCTTCCGAACGTCGGCACCTCGGTCTGGTCATAATCCGCCAAACCGAGGCTTCGTTGCGCCCTAATGAGGTCTCAACAGTGACCATAATTTTTTTCTAGTGTAGACTAGGTTCAGATCGGGGAGATTCATTTACGTTTTTCTTTCTCTTAGAGATTCTGATTTTGATGCATGTGGAATTAATTCTTCTGCAATACGTTAGCAAAAGCGTATCGAATATTACTGAAATTATTTGAAATAAAAATGGAATTATATTTTTTCAAGATGAACGGTTAAAACCGCGGGAATTTCCAGGATGACCTTAAGGTAATTTTCAAAATATTCATTTCAAGTGAAATATTTTTTAAATACGTTTAAAAAATATGAGCTTTTACATAGAAATTTATTTAGTAGTATAAGATGTGTGTGTACGCATGTTCTGTCTTCGCAATCAAGTTCAACGTGAATTTTAATTGGTTAGGCCCTGATGTCGAAAGCACCATAAATACAGGTGCTAAGGTCAGTTTTAAGCGAGCATTAGAGCTGAAATATTAAGACAAGTTGTGCTCGACGTAATAAACTACCACTCCTGCAGTAGATTTTGCTCTATTTTTTAACCATACACAATGTTGTAAAATATCTGTGATAACAGACTTGATTTCAGCTTTTCTTGGTATCACGACTAACACGATCAAAGAGGGTAAGATCAAATAACCTTAAATAATTAGATAGATCCGTAAACACGGCTTTACCCACGCAGTGCAAACAAAACCAAGCCTAAGGTGGATGGTTAGAGGGTAAATTCCAGGGTTGATCCTCAGTCGAGCCGAGCTAACCTCTGTCAACCTTATTCAATTTTAATTTTCCCCAGTCAAAATGTGTGAACGGTTAGTTTACCGGAGTTAACTTGTGTCAACTTTGATCAGCACCCTAAAAATTGCTCTTTCGTTTCTACTTGCTTCGCGAAACAATTATGCAAACTTTGTTTACTTAAAGCCTGCGTCTTCATTTCGGCTAAAATATTTAACTTTCTCTCTGTTACCTTGATGCGTACTTAAAGCATAAATACTTGACGCTATAACTTTTTATTACCCCTTTCAAATATTCTGGAAAATCTTACTATTATCTCTAACAGCCTTTGAATTAGAAATTTTATTAACGAGTAACTGTCGATAATATTTAACACACAAAAATCATTTCTAATTTTTCAAATAATAATTTCTTTCACTTAAATTTTTTAAATAGTTCTTTCTTTCTGTTACGAACCCACTGCCTTTCCCCCACACATTGTTATTAGATACTACTATAATATTATTATTAACATTATTGTAATTAGATACTATTAACATTATTATTATCATAACCAAACACCTTTATAATTATAAACCAAAAACGCCAAGCAACCGCCACAGTTGGGAAGGGGGCGAAGCCGGGAAAAACCCATGAAGCGACGCTCGACTCCAGGCGCTTTTCGTGACCATTGATTGGTCGGAAGCAAGGTACCAAAATTAGTACAAAACCGACGTACCTGCACAAGGTCGACAGATAGTCTAAAACCATACACTTGGAACGACACCCGTTCGAACTAAATATTAAATAAAACGACATTTCACACATTTCTGGAATTTTTCGCCTTTAACCAACCCGAAACGAAGGCGATCTCAACCGTTACGGCCCGTTCCGTAACACTTGCACTAAAATTTTTTAAATAGTAATTACTTTCACTTGAATTTCTTAAAAATGCAATTATCAGATACTTTCCTAATGGAACACAGTAAAAATAATCCTGATGAAACATTTTCTTGGAGGATACATATTTTGATTACGTTCTGACATTCAATTACACTCGTTAAAACGCAGAAGAACTGTTTTCTAATTTGGTTAACCCGATATTTTCCGTTTCAAGCAGTAACATAATTATAAAGTTACGATTACGATATTAAAGCATTGCTTTGCGTACTCGCTATAAGATGATACTTGTTCTCTTTGCCATGTCCCTTCGAAAAGTTCAATTTGTCGTTCTTATCATTGCTGGAACTTTTAAAATGCTTAATACATGAACGTTTTACAGGAAACCTGTATAACTAGGTAAACCGAGTTTCTTCCTTAAAGTGAAGAACGTCACGTCTACATCGATAGTCTGCAAACTCAGATCCTTTGACGGTGTTTTGCTCCTTTTTACAAGTATCAAGTACTTTCATATCGAAGTTAATTTGTTCGTTTTAACGTAAATGGATGAAATATGGAAGTAATAAATATGAGATAAAAACAAAACAAATTAAATACGTGTGGAAATGGAAGTTCCCTGTGAATGTTTACAACAAGTCAGAGTATGCTAGAGTTTCAAGCGTGACCGAGGGATGTTTGGGCCAGAGAGATAAAGGTGAAAAAGAAAAATATTTGGGGCAGTCTTTCACACGTTGTATCATATGTCGCACTGTTGGGATTATATGTTGTTGTGAACCCGGAGAATTAGAATTCAGATACGTTGGCATAGTCGGGGCAACGATACAGCGAGGTCAGCCGTCAAAGTAAACATGTTTTAGCTGCTGGGACACGAAAATTGACAGAAATACGAGCAGATAAATACTTGAAACGATGGTCAGGACCGTATGAAGAATTCTTGTATCCAGAAAAGTCATACTGATTCCAATATATTCACTGAAAATTGCATGCAGCTAGGACAAATTAGGGTTTTTTCCCTCTCGGGGAAGCCGCCTCATGTTTTTGATTAAGTCACGTGCTGACGTTCGAGGGGGTCTGAGAATTCGAAAGGAAACAACGGTGATGTTTTCTAGGGCCTTTAGAAGAGAAAGTTTTGGAGTATCTAACGATGTTTTTTTCAGAAATTTCGCAACATATGTCGTTAAAATATTGCGTAAAACAGTGTGTGAAAGACTCAGTACCTGAACACGATGACAGACAGAGGTGTTCGGTTCTTGACCAACGCTGTCATCCACGCTTCGAGTATTTTCCATCGAGCACCTAGTTCGAGGACAGCTTGAATGTGGTTCAGCTGCCACAGTAGCAAACTGCCGGAAATTCTCGATCAAATGTTTAATTGTTTTGTGATCAGGCGTGTGATTTAGATCGAATTTTCGTCGTAATTTTCTTGTACGCAACATTAGCGAACATTGATTTGCAATATATATCTCTAAAATCAACTGACATCGTTGTGTCATATCAAAATAGCAGCGAATTAAAGTATAGAACTAATTTTTAATATACTTTGCATTAAGTAGAAATAATCTGTCGTTAACAACTGAGAATGAAATTAAAATAAATTGCACGCTCAATTGTGAAAAGAAGGTTGTCCTCATTATGATCTGTGTGTAGCACAGTTGCTCATTTATTTCTCACGAAATTAAGTATAATTACTGGGACGTAATTGCTGGTAAATACAGTGTCTTGTTGGTATTTAATTAGCATAAGTTCGTACACGTAGGGCTCGCGATAATTCTAACGTTTACAGCATGCGGGGAAACATTTATTTTCGAGCAAATTAGAGTTATATCTAAGAGCATCAGGTAACCAGCAATCTTGCATCCGGGAAACTGGAAAGTTCATGCCTGAGGGGAACCTAATGCAGACGCTGAGAACGTGGAAAGAGAACGATGCTTCTCGTATATACGGTTTTTCGCGTGATCGTTAGCAAAATTTGCTAACTTTTGTATACTTTGTATTTACATGCAAATAAATGTAAATAGGAGGTAATTAATTTCGTTTTAAACGTTTCTGATAATAAGATCCTAGTTTCGTAAAGTAGCATCCGTATTTCCTAATGTAAGTACAAATTTGTGAGTTTCAATTAAGATAATAATAGCATTACCAGGTTCATGACACGCTTACACAGGCAAAGCTATTTTTAAGAGTAAGACGCTTCGTAGCATCGCGAAAAGTAATTAACTTCTTCCAAATAATTGTAGGAACCGATGGAAAAAATTTTTAGGGACCCAACGGGAATCGAACCTGGGACCTTCGTCTATTCTCCCCCGTCGGTTTCCTATTTTTTGGGTATAGAGGCCCCGGTACTACGTATTGGCTTTAGAATTTTCGTTTTCCAGCATCCTCAATAGTCAAAGACGCGCCATAAAGGTGTTTCTAAAGGGTCAATTCTCACGTACGTGTAACGACACTCTTGGTGGACACTTTGGTTAATTTGGCGGGTATATCTTCCACAAGTGTCAGACCGCAAGGAAGCTAAACCTGACACTCGTAGAGTCAGGGACTACGTTTTCGAGCCTCGCGCCCACCTTTGTAGACAAGGACAGCGAATAAAAGATAAGCATGAAACGTGAGTCGAGACAACCAAGCGATTTAAATATCAACTTTTTTAATTTTACGTTTTTCTATCCCGAAATTTTTCTTAACATATTGATGAGATTTTTCTGATGAAAATGACATCAAACACGACATAATTTGAACAACATTTACTTATTAACACGTTCACTGTCACGCCAGATTTACAGGTTGCTGTCAGGCGGCCACAAGAAAATACATTTTAAGCATACACTCAACTACCTTCTCTCAAAATTTCTTTCTGAAATTTACTATTAGACTTTGAATACTCTGCTTTGAATTTTTCTAATTTTTCTAATTATTAAAACTTAAACTTGGACTATTCAAAGTCTAATAGTCCACTATTTACTACTGAACTACTGCTACTTTTTGCTTGAAATAAATTTAAATAATCCTTCGGGTCGTTAATACACGCGAGAAAATTATTATCGAACGTATTTCGAGATTGTTTTGAGGGTTTAGGGAAATCGAGATTTCAGTTTGTTATTGTTGTTCTTCGTACTTGTCGAATAGGATATCGAAATGAATTTGAGAGGTTGCCTAATGAAAATATTTCGGCGTTTCAGCTGTCCATTAATGAAATAAATTTTCGTTACAGGTTATTTCTAAATTTAATATGTACTTTTCTTCCAGCAATCTATAATTTCATTTTCTTTCAGTATTTATGATATTTTCTATGCTATTGAAAAATGAATTTTGAATTTGTTTCATGAATTGTGATTTACTAATCTAATTCTTCGCAGGAGTTGCATGAATTTTGCATGTTAAGTAGTTAGTTACATTATTGAATTGTATATTGTGAGCTGATTTGCAACGAGTGCACTGTACTCGTTGCACTATGCCCCTAATTAAACCGTCCAAGTAGTTTACCGTGATAAATCAATTTTCAATTTTGATAAATATTAGAGTCAGTGCAACGCGTATTGAAATAATAGCTTCATCCTTAGTTCGCTTATTATTGAATATTTTTCCGCGTTTAACTATTTCCTCCCAATTCGCGTTTTTGCTTTTCTTTCAATTTACTCGCGTTTATTTGATACTTTCTTTCAATTTTTCACTCGCGTTCTATGAAAGTTTTGTTCGATAGTAGAGTCTAAAGTAATATAAATTCGCGATTTCTCCCCCTCTAAATGAATCGCGTTTCGAAGCACTTTTCGCGTCGCCCATTCCACAGTGACTCACAAAGTGTGAGTCTGTGAGTCTTGGGAAATGAACTGGGAGAGGAAGGAAGGAGGCAATGCAGTCAAATCCAAGTTGCAGAGCCCAGCTGCCTAATCTTCGAATTGTGAGTGACAAAAATGGGTTTTTTTTTCTGGTGATATGGGTAGTTAGTTGTGTTATATATTGTGCTGCCCCTAATTAAACCGTCTCACTAGTGTTTCGCAATTAATAATCGATTTTTACGAGAAGTTTTCAATTTTTCAAAATATTAGAGTCAGTGAATCGCGTATTGAAATAATAGCTTCATCCCTAGTTCGACTTATTATTGCATATTTTTCCGCGTTTATCTGATATTTCCTCCCAATTCGCGTTTTTGCTTTTTATTCAATTTACTCGCGTTTATTTCATGCTTGTTTCAATTTTTCACTCGCGTTCTATGAAAGTTTTGTTCGATAGTAGAGTCTAAAGTAATATAAATTCGCGGTTTCTCCCTCTCTAAATAAATCGCGTTTCGAAGCACTTTTCGCGTCGCCCATTCCACAGTGACTCACAATTCGTGAGTTTGTGAGTCTTGGAAAATCAACGCTTGGAGGAAGGATGACCATCTGAGAGGAAGGAAGGAAGGAAGGATGCAACGAAATCGACATTGCAGAGCCCAGCTGCCTGTCTGCGAACTGTGAGTGAATTTTTTGAGGGTTTGGTGATTGGTTATATATGTGTGTGCATGTGCATGTTTGAAGCTGAACTACCAAAACTTGGAAGAAGAAATCAAAGGATGTGAGTTCACATCCGAACTCTACTGCACTAAAGGTGCAAACGCCCTCCCATTATTAGAGTATCCCAATAGTATACCGCGTTAATTCTTAATAGAGTCAATTTTCACCACGAATGCCCATTATTTTCGATCGATACGAGAATTTATTACGTCGCGTCGCGTTTCATAATAGCTTCATCCCTTTTTCTTTTCTTTTCTTTTTTTCAGAGCGTTCAGTTGATACCTCCCTTAAACCTTTGCTAAATACCCCATCTAAAATGGACTACATGAGAAAATGGAGGATGGTAAAAATTCGCGATTTCGGGTACTAAATAAAATTCAACGAATTAAACTACACTTGAAAGAAATCGCGATCCGTACACAATTTCGCGCGACACTTCCACAGCTTCCTAAGTCTGGTGGGTCCTTCAGTTTGGCTTTTTGGTCTCTCAATCTGGCATTGGGTCCTTCAATCTGGCATTGGGTCCTTCAATCTGGCATTGGGTCCTTCAATCTGGCATTGGGTCCTTCAATCTGGCATTGGGTCCTTCAATCTGGCATTGGGTCCTTCAATCTGGCATTGGGTCCTTCAATCTGGCATTGGGTCCTTCAATCTGGCTTTTTGGGTCTTTAAATCTGGCTGTGGATCTCTCAATCTGGCTGTGGATCTCTCAATCTGGCTGTGGATCTCTCAATCTGGCTGTGGATCTCTCAATCTGGCTGTGGATCTCTCAATCTGGCTGTGGATCTCTCAATCTGGCTGTGGATCTCTCAATCTGGCTGTGGATCTCTCAATCTGGCTGTGGATCTTTAAATCTGACTTTGAGTCACTCAATCTGGCATTGGACCACTGGTGGAACCAAATTTCGAGGCTTGGAGGACTCAAATCTAGCTGATGGAACTAAAATTCAAGGCTTAGAGGATGCAAATGGTTCACTGAGGGAATTTCAGACTCCATGGATCTGAGAGGAAGATGAGATGCAACCAAGTCCATGTTGCAGTGGTCAGCTGTGAGTTCTGTGAATGGTGAGTCGCATATTTCCTTTTTCTTTTCTTTTTATATTCATTATGTATTATTTCCAGTTCAGAAATTTTACCACTTTCTTCCAGAATATACACTCGTAATTTATTTATTTGCAATGAATAACCCAATTTACTGATTTTCAGAAGTTACAAAATTTCTAATTTCTTAATTTTTACTAATTTTCAGAAGTTACAAGTATTCCTTTAGCTAGAAAAATTACAAAACGAAAATATATAATTGATGCGAGAGATTTGCTTAATGAACATTCTGTGGTAACCCATAGGTAACTGTGTCAAACAATTGTCACTGCTAATTATTATTCCACAATAGCCCATCGATCTATTCCAATTTATAATAAAGCTTCTACAGTTTCCACCAACTATTTCGAATTTTAGTTCAATTAGAAAATCAGGAACTATACCAATCCTCGACGTCCTTTGTCGAATACATATTCAGTAAGAAATTATGGAATATCCAAGTAAATCAATAGGATTCTTGACGTAATGACGAATCTTGTTAGTGGTGAATCTTAGGCAATTCGCGTCATTTCTTAAAAATTCTCCTTTTCCAAAATTAAACTAGCAAGTAAGCGAAGTTCTAAGTTAAGAACCGTGTGTGTGAGTTTTAATTTTAAGGATTGTAGTTGATAAGGTAAAATAAATTAGCCTAAGAAAATAAAAAATAATTCTATTCATCCGCCGATGGACGTCGTGGGATGCGTGCGTTTTACTTTTAAGTAGTCCATAAAATAAAATAAGTAACTATAAGATAGAAAAATTGTATCGAGTACAATGTGCGCGCTCTCTTACAGTGATACGCGTTTCTCATTCGTAGCTAATTACTAAAAATGCTTTCTACATTTTGCTATCGTCGATTCGAAACATAGAACATTAAATTCTCGATCACTCAGTTCCTGCGAGTTTATTCGCGACTTAATCACTCGCGAGTAGCGCGCGATACTCGCGAGTAAATTCGTCGTGTATGCTCGCTGGTTCTTTAGAATGATAGCGAATTTCTCGTTGCGCTCTGAATTCAATCTGACCGCGATTTATAATTTTTTGAAACCCTATCAAAGGAGAGCATTGAATTTTTCCAATCTTTAAATTAACTATGACAAAATGATTAGCGTTGCAATTTCAAATAAAATATAAGACACTCCTTAAAAATTTATGTTAAGAACACGAATTTTTGATAAAGTGTCTTATCTCCTTTGCTACGAATGAGAATCGCGTATCTCTGAAGATAGAGAGCTGCCAGTAGGGCCCTTGTTTTTGTCGGGTCCCTTGCGTAGTCACCTCCTCGTGGTGGGACCTGGTAATTGGTATCCTTTTCCAAAGAAAATTCTCACTTTTGCAAAAGGATACCAAGCTAAGAACTACGCGTACCCGTGTACACTCTGATTCTCACACACAGTTGAAAGTTTGAACTTTAAGTAGTTTGTAAGATAAAGTAAGTTAATTCTAAGATAGAAAATTGAACACTATATGCGCGTTTCTTAATAAAATACTTTGAAAAGTTATTCAGATTCTATGGTAGATATGAAAGTTCCATTTAACATCAAATTTTAACATCGATCTGTCAATAGCAAATTAGCAATCAATTGCCTACGAAACACAAAGAAGAATTTTTTCAATTTTCTGACATAAAATTTCACAAGAAGTAGCAGTAAAGGAAGATTAAATAAGAAATGCAATTCTGTGACAAATTTTTCCCAAACAGTGTTTTTAATGTGTTACACAATAAAAAGTTACATTACGTGGTAAGATACTGTATCTCATCTTATATATTTTACTTTTCAAACATTTGTATCAGACTTTTCTGCGATTTTTCAATTGCATTACGCATTATTGCAATAATTTCTATCGTTACATTTAATTCTAATTGTTTAGCAGCTTTTCTGCTGCTATCGACCCTACATTTTACTGACACTTGTGGAATCGACCCTACACTTTTTTTTACGTGGAGGTAGGCCGACTATATGTGCTAAACAATTGGCAACCAAACGGTGGCTCGCTAAAGCGATATATTATGAAATTAAATTAATCACTCAATAAGTATTAACATTAGATTGTTTCCTCGATATGGCCATGGTGGTCATCAGTGACTGGAGTGCCTGAAATGTTTAGAATAATTAAAATAAAATAAATGTTGTCAACTAAAAATTTTGAATGTCATAGTTAGCTAGACATTATTTTCAAGTGAAAAAAAAATTATAAAGCATAATACTATAATCCTATGCTTAAAATGTATTTTTTTGTGGCCCTCTGACAGCAACCTGTAAATCCGGCGTGACAGTGAACGTGTTAATAAGTAAATATTGTTCAAATTATATCGTGTTTGATATCATTTTCATCAGAAAAATCTCACCAACATGTTAAAAAAAATTCCAGATGAAAATGTTTACAATAATTACAATAGATGTTGTCAACTAAAAATTTTGAACGTCATAGCTAGCTTGACATTATTTTCAATTGAAAAAGAAAATTATAAAGCATAATACTATAATCCTATGTTTAAAATGTATTTTCTTGTGGCCGCCTGACAGCAACCTGTAAATCTGGCGCGACAGTGAACGTGTTAATAAGTAAATGTTGTTCAAATTATATCGTGTTTGATATCATTTTCATCAGAAAAATCTCACCAACATGTTAAAAAAAATTCCAGATGAAAAAAAGTAAAATTAAAGAAATTATATTTTTCTATTATGATTTGTCGAGCCGTGAAATCTCGTAAAGGAAACCGACTGGTGTAGCGTTATACGCTTGACTGACTGCGAGCGAGATAACATGGACGCAGCAATGACCAGGCCTAGGCGTAGGACCAGCTATACTGTCACTTGTAGAATCCAAACTGACAGACACTTGTAGAGAATTTACTGTATTTCCAACGTGTCACTGAAGGTCTTCGAAGATTTCACGTACCCGTAGGTATCACTCCTCCATCCAAGAAAAAGCACGCTAAGGGTGCACTGGAAGGGTGTGCGACACTCCAGAGGCACGTTGATTGGTAATTTGTAATTTGATAACAAACCAATCAGCGTACCCTCTTGCATTCGCGGGAGAGTCACGATCGGACCCTCCAAAAAATCGAGTAATTCGTCGATTCGTCCTGGAAACACTCGTTCGTGACACATTCATTCGTCTTTCATTCTCGAGACAGTTTCGTTCGCAAGTCAAGTAATCTTGTATCCGAATTTAGTAATTATCAAGACATATCTACCTAATTTGTTCTTAAAGTTTGATAAATAGTGTTCTATTTTATGTTTGTATTATTTGATAGAAGTTGTTTGAGACTCACCACGTACACAAGATGCAATCCTCCTCCGATGTACGTCTTAGAGGGAACCTGATACAGAAAGAGATTCTTTTATACAAATATTCTTGTCATTCCTTAACTATATTAATAACGAAATTACTTATATTCAACAATTGCATTATATATTGTATCTATTTTGTTAGAATAGAATAAATTATATAAAAAAAATGAACTTGCTATAAATAAAAGCACTTTTTAAAGTACACATAGTAATATTTAAAAGATATTTACGCGATAATACCCTCTCCCCGAGTTCACCATATTCTTGAGGCTATCAAACATTCCTGTCACGTATATCTCTGTGCTCGAACTTCACATGAGTTCTCAGAATCCATTCAGACACCTTACTTCAAATCTAATCTCATACTGCATACAAATACTGGACCTTCCACCGCGCTATTCCGAATACTTATCATTCCTATCTAGCACACAGAAACTTCCATACCGCGTCAAATACACATTACTTTAGTCCTTGTTCTACAATTCGTACCATAAAGATCATTTCTGATGCAAATAGCCTATATGCGTTACCAAGTTTCGAATCATTAAATCAATTAAAGCGGCCGCCCGGAATGCCCTGCATACCGAGACGTGATTATAATTTGTTTCCAATAGTTTTAAAACAATGGTAATACGTCAGCTCACACTTTTCGAATGTCACGTGACAGTAATGTATGTCTACCTTTACCCGTGCGATTATATTGTTTACCGTATACCGCGGTTAGTTTTCTCGATATGCTGAAGCAGGTAGGAAAAGGAAAACCATATTTGCAATTTTGCCACCTTCCACCACCTTTACGCTCTTTTCTGCGTACGGATACGCTTATAACAAAGAATCATAGTTTTCACGCACAAACTCATCAACCCCATTTTAACCGATAAGAATTTAGTTTAGGCTTCGAGGCCTCGGTTTGGCGAATTATGGCGATAGACCACTCAACGGCCAAATACGAGTAGTCAGCGCCGCGACGAAATAATAGCATCAGCCGTAAAACATACCGTTACTGGGGATCGAATTTGTTTACAAGAAATTCTCTACAATTCTCTAAATTGTCTACATCGACGATACACCATCAGCGACCACAGGCATTCTACAGCTTTCATACAGTAAACACCTAAGACACTTTGTAACAACCACTCGTAACTTATACTTCGTAAACTATACCTAGTCTAGCCACCAAAGGAGCGCTACTCATTTCATACAAAAGAACAGTCCACTAAATTCAATTTTGAAGACGTCTACACGCTATCACGCAAACTCAAGTTGGCGCTATTTAACCCTCCATAAGCAATCTGGGCCTTTGACGACCCAAATGAAATTTCACTGCCGTATTTCTTCGAAATAAATTTCTACTTTTATTCAAAAAAGTTTCAAACATAATTGTGTAATGTATAGAGTCTTCGATAAATACTCCAGAATTTTTTCAGATTTCTTGAAAGCTTCAAACAGTAAAAAAGTTAGACTTGGACACAAACTACCCAGTTTGCCTACGCAGGGTTAATCGTTGGGAAATTCATCGTCAACGCTGTGACGCGCAAACAAAATCCATAGTTGCGCTTCAAATACCGATAAACGGCACAAACTTATTGGACGACCTGATACACAACTCCCCCACAGCAAGCCTCGTCACAATTCAACGTAACCCAACTCAACAACCCTTGTCTCCTTCGCTCACCACTCATCTCGTCGACATAAAGAACAAAAAGTGTCAACGTTTTCGTGTACACCTCGTATTAAGGAAATGAATCCGTGCTCGGCGAAAGAATAGCAGACAACGAAGATCAGGACTGCAGGGAGAGAGTGAGAAAGGGTGCGGAGGCGAAATTTATGAGGTAGATATGCGCACGGCCGTGCGCTATTTTCTCATCCGGAACAACACGGATCCTGCGGATCCGGTATGCCGGACTTCTCGTCACTTCCAGACAAACAGTTTCGGTAGTTCCGTGGTTCGTTCATGTGGCATGCGTGCTCGCGTTCTTGCCACCCGGAATGCACGAGATAACGTTGACCTAAAAAACTATGCGGCTCCCCATAGATCGTTATTATCTCGAGGAACAGTCAAGAGAATAGGGACTGCGTAGTACGGGATGTATTTGTCCCGTTCTTTCCGGACACGAGAGCCGTGTAGCTGTTTGAATACAGGTGCGAAAATATGTATGTCGCAAAGCCTCCGCGAGCAGAGCCTGGTATAGACGCTAGATCTGTTCATCTTGCGGCATTTTATTTTTCTCACCGTTTCCCGAGGGTTTTCGACGGATGACGGATCTTTTCGGATGGGGTATAGTGAATATCAGATTGTAGAGCGTGTTTGACTTTCGAGATTGTTATTTGTGTGAAAGGCACGGATCGAGCTATGGAAATTCTGCTTTTGGGAAGCACTTGAGCGCTTCTTTTTCAAGGATGTGTCTTTGTTCTGTCGACGACGAAGTGGCATTCTAGCTCTACTTTTCGGTGAGGGAATTTTTCACGATTAATTGCAATGACGTAAATTGACAGTAATTAATCCCCGAAGTTCAGGTGATTAACTTACATTACTGGCAGGTGTAAAATAAATAATTCTACCAGATTTTTCTTTCTATACAGGGTGATCCATGTAAAACAGGTCGCCTAATTATCTTCTCTAGCTACGGTGGTACGAGAAAATTTTTGGAGAATGGAGAAAAACTTTTTTTATAAATGCTATTTTTTTCAAGGCCAACTATATTTTTCTTTTACACGAATCTATACTTTCTTTTTCTACTTTTTCTAATATGCCCCTGAAAATGAACCTGGGCCCTAAAATTTTTAATCAAACGTAAAACTTTCTTACATTTGCTGCTATTTCTCCTATCACAAAAATTTATTTTCCACGTTATTCACCCTTTGAAAACATTTAAACTACGTATAAAAATTTTCTCGTACCGCCATAACTAGAGTGGCCCAACCTGTATATTACACCCTTAAACCTAGTAAATTTAAGCTTTAGTTACCCAGAATACCGGAATCGGATTGAAAATATGTGAACGTATCGTCTTTCATTAAATCTTTCGCTGAGATACGCACACACGTTTGTCTGAATTATTCCCCCGACCGTATATCATATTTTCCACGCGAGCACGCAGGGAAATCTTGACGTATCTCGGATCCCCTTGTAGAACAAAAAATGACTGGTACACGCGGATAGATACACACGTCGAAACGTATCATTCATCGGGGAACATAAATGAAACGATACTGCGTAATGAACTTCGAACGGATTAATGTCGTTCGGTGATGTAGACGTTGGCGGGAAACGTATCTCCTTCTCGTAACTCTATATCGAACGAAGAAAGAAATATGATTGCAACGAAGTGGATTAAAAATGTATGGAATGTATGCTGTTCGAAGGTATATAATTACGCCGATATCGAGCTTCCGTACGGTGATTATTATGCTTTTTTCCCCAGTTCTGTGCACCGGGGGAGAAAATGATCGTGTATCATTCCTTCTCCTGTGTCCTTTTATATCAAGAGATGACAATTATCCTTGCGGTAACGAGAAATCGAAATTTTACTTTTTCATGTGAGAATTGTAGTTTAGATCTTTAAAAATAATTTTTGAGAATATCGTTTTCAATTTTTTTCACAGATTAACCTAGAAAATTTCAAGAGACACCAAACGTAATATTGAAAAAAGAAAATCGATGTAACAAAATTTATATACGTACCTACATGTTCATTAATCAAGATAAACATTTAACAAACAAACATAAACGCAGCATATCGCGGCAATAAACTATCCTTACAGACACGAACAATTTATGTATCTTTATTTTTACGAGTACCACAGCGCTCCAGCAATTCCAAACCCCTTCTCAACGCCTTGTATATTTTAATCCTTTACCGCTACAGCCCGACTCGATGTTTCTTTTTCAGAATGCACTCGCAACAACGTTCACCGCACGGTACATTTGAATTTCATGCGTAAAGTCGCGTATCGTGAAATATAAAGTACGGTCAAAGTGTCACTGTTGTACTAAAAGCTAGCGTATACATATCTCCTCTGGAATAGCTTCGCGCAAAATCATCGTAATGCGGACGATCCAATGCGTATTTTCCACTGAAATATCTAAAAAATCTATTTCTAGGTCGTTACATATTTTCAAATTTTTATAACCTTGAAAATATTTTGCCCAAATTGAAAGGAAAAAATCCAGGAGGGCTCAATTGTCGTCGGCGGTTCGGAAAGAATTTTTCGGACAAGAAGTGAGAAGATTTCCAATTTTTGAAATATTATCGATAATGGAATACAGTATTTTCTTTAACTATTAGATCATCCTCAAAATTCCCGCGGTTTCAAGCGGTTTATTTTGAAAAAACGTAACTCCGTTGAAATTAAAAAACCGTTTCCGGATTTTTACGTACACGAAACTATGTACCGGCAAAAGTGTATCAGACACTGTGAAAATAATTTGAAAAAAAAAAAAAAAAAAATGTTTAATTTCTTCAAAGTGAACGGCTTTGTTGCGCCGTGCGCTTCGACCAAGCGGTATGAGAGTGGTGGCGCAGGATTGTCGCTGGTTCGTGGTGCGGGTTGTTTGCTGGTATGAAGTCGTGGTGACTTAGAGGTTGCACGTATTTTATTATGTTAAAAGAAAAAGACTTTATTTTAAAGAATGGTAGTTTATGTGCTACTTGTCTATTTTCCCTTTTTCATCTGATCTGTCGTGCGCCGCGTTGGTGCGCTTATTTATAAAAAGGTATATGGGTATAAGGTGGTGGTCTCCGCCAATGGGAACGGGTCTACCATCTTGGACGGTCCTCCCTGGCCCGCGAGCATGCCGCCCACCCTGGAAATTCCAAGTTGGCAGGGTGGTGGTATGTCGCGATGGCGGGGGAGTGAGGCCCAAGGGTAGCCCGCTCATAACGGGACCATGGGCGGTCAGGGAGACGCGAAAGGTTTTATGACATGTCAATGTCTATTGATTGTTCACGAATGGGCACCGGGAAGGTATGTGGCCCGCAGAAAATTTACTTTCCTGCAGCCATAAAACGCTTCCTGGGCTTCGTGGTCAATGTGAAAAAAGGGGCGCATTCAAAAATAGCGTAAACAGGCGTCCATGTCATAAACCCAATCCCTAACAGGCTTAAAGCCACGAGAACCTTCAGAATGATCTATAACGTCTCAGACTCGTGGCAAAGATTTCGGTGAAGAAAGAAAAATTCATTGTAATCCTAACTTTCGTTTTAGTTTGCAAGACTGAGGTTCGCTGAATGTTATTAATCCGTAACAGGTTAGCTTCCGGTTACCTGACACAGTAGTAAAACGGTAAATGGCCGACGCTTAGACGCGTAGTGAGAAAAGAAATCATAGGTTAAGGGGTTGATAATAAAAATATCGGTAAAATGGTACACGCAACGTGACACTGGTAACATGACTGATTTTTCCAGTATTAATTCCTAACGATCAACCATAGAGAGCTACCTGTTCAAATATGAATACCTTCTTAAAAACACACAGAGAAAGGAAGAAAAGGGACTGAGATGAAGGAAGACGCTGGAGAGGGAATGAATCGTTCCATTCTTTCGAAGTCGTTTAGCAAATACACTTTCAAGCTTTACTTTGCCCTCGCTCTCGCTGGGTTGCGAAGGGTGGAGAAAAAGGGAGCGAAGCGGGTTGGCCACTTTGCTCAACGAATTTTCTACCGTGCCGCGAGTCGAGTAGTCGTCGTTTCTCATTGTCTGTGCACGCAACTTCCAGCCACGCTAGATTTCGCACACTTACAATCATTGTCCGGCGAACATCCCTCGTGCAATACCATCTGAAGCAATGGCGGAAAAGTATTTCCTTGGATTCAGAGGTTTTTCGAGTTTTAGTTTCTAACGTTGCAGTTTCGGATATTGAAGTGTGTTTTGGTGGTTGTTGAAAGGGAACGAGTTTTGCCGTGGTTGTATTTCGTAAATTGTAGCTCTCGTAAATGTGTACTCCCATGGAGTTCTCAATATGGAGTGAAGTAATTGTTATATAGAAATACGAGAGATGGACTTATTGTTAGTTGATTTACGTTTCGTTGCTTTTGCTTCCAGTCTGCTATTAGCAATGAAAAATGCTCGTTGCACAAATACCAGTATAGAACAATGAACAATTTTGTCGCGAATTACTTGAATAATTTCTAGACTCTTGTTTCAATTGATTAACGTTATTCATTTTTTAAACATTGTAGGGCTGTAAAGCTCAATACTGACGCGAGTGCGTGCACATGCAGCGGCATCGCGAAGGGAGTGGCAAGGGAATGTTTTTTTCTTGCCCGCAACGCGATACGAGATTTCGACTATAGCAAGGGCCAAATGTATGGGCCGGTAATGGTCACTTCTCCTCCGTCACTTTTCAGTTTCACACTTACGTTTGCTGTGCTCTTATAGCATATAAAATGTAGAGAGCAGAAAATTGCCAAGGAAGGAAAAAATAAAGAAATCGATGAAAGAAGTGAACCTCGTAAAACGAAGAAAGTGTATCACCGCTGGAAGACGAAGATCGCGTTGTAAAAGTAGATTAACCCTTTCGCTGCGGCAGATTTTAGGCGACAGATATTTAATCGCAGCCACAATATCTTTAGTTCTGGTGTTTTAAAATTTTTAAGTATTTTAAATTCTAAATTCAAGGATTTATCGTTTCTAAATGTCTTTTATTGAATTAAGGTGGAAGCGCGCAAAGGACAAACACGAAGGATTAAAAATTTTCAAAGCGCCTATAGGCGTCAACAGCAGTGAAAGGGTTAATCACTCCTGCGATTAATCGGTGTGAAAAAGCGATGCAGGAGGAATGAACTTGACCAGCCGATACATTTGGTCCTACTGTAGGACACAGGACAGTCGGTTAGCAGCGTGCGTTGAGAAAAGACTGAGAATGAGTTGTATTTAAAAAATTTAGATTTGCCACTTACGAAGATAAATTCAAGAAAATCGAATACTACTTTCGTGCCAAAATGAATTTCTACCTTCAAATCATGCAGAAAACATAGAAAATATTGTACAGATACTTATCTATCGAAATTAAGTTCTTCATTTGAAGCCTCAACAGCCAGCTCGTTACATTCTCAATATTTAAACAATCGAACGACGTAGTCGGACCTCTAATGAGCTTAGCAACGTGGAATATTAATTGAAACGTACAGTGCTCTTTGCCAGAAAATCGATACAGACGTGACGATGAGAACTTCAGCGAAGAACGATCGAAACGCGTCGGAATGCGACAAATGTGAAGAATTTCTCAAGCAACGTGAGATGAAAATTCGAAACGTGCTCGCTTTAACTACCGATAAAATGTCTTTGGGACAAAAGAAACTCGACAAAGAGGGCATTTCAAAGAAACGTAAAGACTATAATTTTGGTCGCTGTCAAAGACTTGCAACGGTAATGGTACGGGAAGTTAATCAGTTTTCTCGTAACGATGCACTCACTGCGAAGCATATAAATTTCCCGTTTAACTCTTATACCGGGATACCCTTTTGTGTAAAAAGGCCAAGCACTTTGTAATTGGTAAGCTTGAGGAATGGTATCGATGTGGGTTACTAATAACAGGGATTGGATAAATGTCTATTTTCTGCTGTTGTAGCAGTTGGAACGTTTAACTTCTGCCTATAGACTAGGTCGAATAGACGATACAGTTTTACCATATAATTCGAGAAATACTGAAGTAATACCGAAATTTTCCTTAAATATTTCCAAACATAGAAAGCTTCAAATTTTAAAGTAACATATATGGTTACGTTTCATCTGTTTCTGAAAATATTTTATTAACCCTTTGACAGTCTAATATAATTACGAATTAGAGTGAATATAATTCATATTTTACACGTATATGTTTAATAATTACGTCGTGTCTGATTATTTTTAAATCGCAGAGCACAGAACGCTACGTCACAGTTCTGATAATAATATCTCGTCCCTTTCCAACTTTTTTCCTAACAGTCTCTCTTGAGTTAAACTGTTTGTTATTTAACGCACTTCCGAAGTCTGACTGGGGATAAACCGTGGAAGGGTTAATTTTATGCAAGGGTACTTCTTACACTTGTAATAGAAAGTAACAGAAACATTCTATATTTATTTTACACCTGTAAGTAAAATAATAATATTTCGTAAAATAAGCATTATAGTAGAAGCTATTATTACGTGCATAAAGTGAACAAAAAATTTAATCATGTTTCATAAGGAACCAGAAATTTTTAAAATTCCCATTACAGTGGAGTGAGAGTTGTCTGTGTGTTAAATGAAAAATATTCACGGTGAATATTTTATCTCTTCAACGTTATTCACAGTACAATTCCATTCAATTTTTCGAAAAGTAATAATTTTTTTTTATATCTGCTATAGTCTAGAAAAGTAATAGTTTTTAAAAAGTAACAAGTTATTTTATGTCTACTATAGCCTTGTATCCACCACTTAAATGGACCACCTTTTATATCAAAGGAATGAAAAACTGAAAACGATATTTCTTAAAAGGCTGCCAGAATGTAGCACAAATTTACGAATCGACGTTACCTAGGATAGGTTTCATTGCCATATCTCTTTCCTGCGGTTTATATTGTTACTGCGGCAGCCAGTAAGCTCGCGAAATTTTGCTCTGTTCTAAGAAAAGCAAGACTATCGTGGTAAAGACGGTTGATAGTCCATAGCCGGAGTTAGATATTCACGGGAATCTCAGCTTCTACTGACCTCGACTGGCGAATTGTGTTTAGCTCGGCTACTCCACTCTAGAGGCAGCAAAGGCTCGGTTAGGAGAGTTCGTTCTTAATTAAGATGTTAAGGCGTGCAATTTGATAGTGTGCTTGTATCTGCAATCTGTATGTTGGTCTGGATTTAATAGTAAATTGAATTCACGAAAGTCGAACAGAATTCATCAATGTTACTTTACAGAAAACTGTTTTTTTTTTGTTTTTTTTTTTTTTTTTTGTAAATTATTCGTTGCATTGGCCAATGTGAAGAAAATAGTAAGAGACGTGTCATTATACGTGTCTGAACGCATTTTAATGTTAACTACAATATGCAAGGGAAAAAAATATCCACTTATATGCAAACAAAAACATGGATAATTTTGAAAACCCTGAAAAAATGATCTTAGCACAAAAATATTCTCTGATACCATTCAAATAGCGTGCAAAATATTTTTTGTATCATCCCAACTGAAGAATACGTATATTGTATATGTATTTATCCCTCATAACTGCATTTATACGAATAATTATTACTTCCTGTCCCACAGATTCACTGTGAATTCTTTGCATTACAATTTTTACAATATTCAAACATTTTAAAAGAAGTTGTAATTCAGCAATGAAAACCATTTTAAATTACTATTCAACTATACACGTTGCACAAAATACATTCATTAACAGTATAGCATCATCAAACATTTAAATGTGAAATTTCGATGCAAACCCTCGTCCACCCAAAATGAAAGCTTCGATGCAAACCCTCTTCCACCCAAAATGAAAGCTTCGATGCAAACCCTCGTCCACCCAAAATGAAAGCTTCGATGCAAACCCTCTTCCACCCAAAATGAAAGCTTCGATGCAAACTCTCGTTCACCCAAAATGAAACAAAACACTCGAAGTAATCCTTCTTCTTCGGTATAAAACACAAAGAGCCGCAACTTATACGACGAGGCTGCGAGAAATCCATCGTTCGAGAGCAGAAAGGCTAGGCGTGAAGATGGTTTCCGGTTCAGAGATTTCGCGAGGGTTGTGATCGGTTGCGTTGGCATAAAACCAAACGTAACTCAACGTGTTTCCCTGTTTCTCTCGTCTAACCTCCGAGGATCGTCGACTGGAGTAGCGCGTGAACAATTTCTCTACTGCGTATTGATTCGAAGAAATGCGACGAACATTCTGGTAAGCACGTACGACAAGGCAGATTTTACGGATGCACGAGCGAACCAAACCGCGTGCTTCAACTTGGACCGATATATGCATATCGTGCACGTGCGCCGAGATTCGCGACTTTTTTCTTTGTTTCACGTTACCACCGACCGGAAACCCAGAAATCTTTGCATTATTTATGCGTGCTCGCTTAAAACCACGTGGCGCTGTTTACCATTTAAATGGAAAATGCGAGGTGTGGAAATACAGGGAGGAAGAAGTAGTTGGAAAGAAATGAGGAAAAGGAGGATGTGTAATTAGAAATTGCGGCTGGACAGGGTAGTTATCGTTCAGTTTTAATTAAGTAATACTTTCTTGTCTAATTCATATCGTAAAAGAATATTTTTTTGATTTCGATTCTCGAAATCAGGTTTGAAATTTAAACACAGGGGCCAAATTTCAAGAAACTCTTCATAATTATGTCCTATCTTTTGTAGATATCTATGAAGAAGCTTATCGCAGTCATTAACAAGACGTAAAATAAAAATTGAGCTGTATTGTTCGTGTAATCTTTAAAACCCACCAAAAAAGTAAGAATATATTGTTAACGAATAAGATATATACAGAGTGTCCCAGTTTTTTCTGATCAAACATTGTTAGCATCTTCTATGTGTATAAGAAAAAAAATTTTATATAAACATGAGTTGTGTGAAGTGTTATTAAAAAGTTATAACAATAATACAAAATACGAAAGATAACGATTAATGGGAACGAAGTCAGAACTTACATCTGTAACAAAATTTTAGCATATACATATATTAAGAAAATAAAAGATTAATAAATATAGTACGACTCATAATCAGATATGTACTCCATAATAATTTGGTACGTATAGATATCACTGAGAGTGTATTTGCAATTATTTAGTAATTTTCCAGCCACCACGAGCTTCCTACTTTAAATTCAAAATAGTTTTAATATCTACATGAAACAGTTCTCAATATCGAGAAATATATGTTGGCCTGGTTCTCCTTTTTAACTATTTGAATCTGATTAGGGGTTCAATTTCGGTCTTGCAATTTCGATGGTCGATTACAGCATAGACGATACCCTTTTTCAGAAAAAGTCTCCGTCGCTACCTAAGCCCAAGAAAAGTGCAAGGAAAATCCCTGTGATTACAGGCTCAAGTTACAATTGCAAGTAATATTACATTCCTGGCTCTGCCATTTCATTCCCTTGACCACTAATGAAAGTGATTTTTTCTGTTCCCGTGCGAAAACTAGCGCAAACAGAACGATTCCTTAAAATTTTCCATTCTCGGTTCCAATATGCATAAATAAAACAGAAAGTAATTATCATAGAAATCTATCTCTAAAGAAACGAAACCTTTCTCTATTCTACAGTCGAGATAAACCAGTTATACTCCGTTGTTTGAAATTTTTTCGCGAAATCCACAAATGGGTAAATTTCGTCGATTAATATTTGGCCAGAATTTTCCACGAATTTTTCACACAGATACATTCATAAAGACCAATTTTACCTGAACTGCAATTTCGACAGAAGCTCAAAGTAAATCAGAGGGGATATTCCCCGCTTTCACGAGAATCCCTTTGTCGGGATTTTCCACGCGTCTTGTGTGTAATTAAATTATTTGAACGTGCCGGTGATATTGACCGACGAGCGTCGCTTCAGTTTTGCACGATCATGGAGAATCGCGAGGCAGACGATTAAAAAGCGTCGTGCAGTACACCAAAATGGCTGACGGGGCACGGGAAAATATCGATCGGCCGTGATCATCGGGATTACAGAGGCCGCGCGAAAATCAAACACGCGGGAACACGTTTGTTTGACACGAGAATATGGTTGTAAATTAAACATCGGCATAATTATCGTATATCTGTTGGCGAAATTTTTCGTTCATCCTGCCGCTACCGAGCATATCGCGATAATTGTCGATATACACCGTCGTTCACAAGTATTAGGACACCCGTTATGTTCGTACAAAAAGTATTATATTAAAGTATTTGAAAAGTATTTGAAAAGTATTTGAAGTATTTGAAAAGTATTTAAAGTATTTGAAAAGTATTTGAAGTATTTGAAAAGTATTTGAAGTATTTGAAAAGTATTTGAAGTATTTAGAAATATTTAGAAAGTATTAATTTAAATTAAATTTCCTCACCAATGTTAATACCATTGTATAAGTAAATATACTGGGTGAGCTATGTACAGTTTCACAGTTTCGAATATCATCAAAAATATTCTTGACCCTTTTTTTTTAATGGAACTGTATATTTTTGAAAATACGTGTAAGTATATAGTTCACGCTGAAACGAATTCAATGAATCTAGTAACTCCCAGGTCAATCAAGTTCACAAAGAAAGAGAAAATAGTTACACCCTTCCAATCGCATTTATTTGTAACATTCCAATGTTTCTGGTTTTGTATTGTTTGAAGGAAAATATAATGGCTTTTTCTTTCCCTGCGACCAAGATTGACCTCAAGTGATTATACCAATTGAATTTGTCTAAATATGGTCCTTTACGCATACTGTAAAATATACAGTCCCTTTTTTAAAAAAAGTGATGACTTTGAAATGTCTGACTTTCTCGTGCACAAAAAATTAAATTACACCGAAAAATCTGCCCTCCCAAATCAATCAATTCTTCCTAGCAACATTTTTCCGTATCACGAATATTTTTGATAATATTCAATTGCCACGTTTTAAATGTCTCACCCTGTATATGTGCTTGTTATATCACGAGATGTTAGACTGAATGACTTTTAGTCAGTTATTAATAATTCTGCACTGACTGTTTAGGTTTGGTTCACATTCATCAAGTGTCTTAATACTTATGAACGAGAGTGTACGTCCGCCATTGATTTCGAATCCAGAGATTTAACGAACGCTTGTGCACACAATTCGCAACGTGGCTCACGTCGATTCTTTAAATCATATTTAAACTTAATAATTTCCATTCTTTCGATTCCTTTCTACTCGTAAACTCGAATTCTCGCTTGCGGACGGCGTTAATCGCGACGGTTTTGTATACTTCGTTAGCTAATGATAATTAGTTTAAACAAACAGGGGAATGACAAACATTGTTTATCATGTTTATCGTGTTTCGACCAATATTGATTATTATGGATAGATGAACGTTTTGCGAACCATTGGCGGCATTTATTCACCACTAAACTCGTCAATAATTATGCAAACTCATTATCTCTTACGATCAATATTTGGGCCAGGTTGATGGCTTTAATGCAGGATGATTCGCGTTATTTAATAATCTTAAATTATACGAGAATTGTGTGTCGCCCAGCAGGATTATCGGGACAAAAATTGTCATGGGAGAATATACAGGGTGAGACAAAAACTTTGTCCACCTGGAATATTTCCGTTATTTATATAATATGGAAAAATGTTATACTGAGTGGCTCACGTAAAACAAGCCACCTAATTATCTTCTCTACACAACAGCAGCATTGCAGAGATTTGCAGTTAAGTTGACTCAAGTTAACCCTTTCGTGACTGAATTATTTTAATTTTAATTTGTCATCTTGTCTACAATGGGTAGTAAATTGAGATCAATTTCTGTTCGAATAATCAAGTGGGACATATGCCTCTCACTGGTCACGAAAGGGTTAAAATCAAACATCATAAAACAATTATTTAATTATCAATTTAAAACATTACAGAACTTAAAGCTATTTACAGTAAAACTCTACCAATATCCCGTCTACAATTTTCAGTTTCTCTCTTTTATAAAAAAATCTCTGTGCAATAAAATTGCGAGTAACTTTATTTCTCGAAAATCCCGCAAAAAGTGAATTTCACCACTCGAAAAGCAGCTTCTTATCGTGCCGGGCGCAAAAAACGGAATCAGTGTAAATATTAAAAGCCTCTAACTCACGAAGCGTAGGTCGTATTTTCCACTAAGCCTCGCCGAACTTCGCCCGGAGATTTTATTAGCAGAATTAAGCCAACGCTACTTTTACAGTACTTTCGCGAATCGCGGAAGCTTCGAAAAACGCATCCCGCTACCGCCGGAACGGAACGAAATTTCATCCCGGCATGCTTCACGGGCCACAATGGCCGTGCTCGTTGGCTCAACTAATTCGGCCATGTAAATACAATATTGGCTGGCCGCCTCTGCCCCCCCGGGATTCGAACGAACCGTTACACCAGTCGACCCGTTTTCTCTTCCCTGTCTTCGACCGATCCTTTCCGCCGATAATATTGCATCAAGTAACATCGTTTTATCTAAATACTACATCGTTTCCCTTCGAAGGAAAAGACAGGCCTTTAATTGGTTTTCACTTTGTGTCGTAATACGGTAAACGAGTGAATCGACAATTTTTGTAATAAACGATGGACAGAACGATCAATTTGATATATTGTTTAATGTAGCTTGTAATATGTATGCAAAATGTTACGTTGGAATAAACTATTACCACTAAGAAACCAAAGTAATTAACTCTATCAAATTAAATTTATTAAATTTCTTTTATTTATGAAGAGTTAAGCACTATGCTTTGATACGAAAATAGAAAGAATTTCAAAAAGTGAAGTTAATCATTTTGGTTTCTGAGTGGCTCATATAAGAAGGGTTAAAGAAATTTTCAGTTGTTTCTATGTTTAATTTCAATAATTTCATCTTCAACAAATTGAAGATAAAAATGCTGTGTAAAAGTATTCACAGGGAATGTAATGAATTAATGTAGGGCTCTATAAGTCAAGTACAACCTGTAGAAACGAAACATAACCTCAAAGGTCGCGTGGCGAAGCACGGTTTATTGTCTACCGTTAATAAAAGAAGTAGCTTACAGTTTCCAAGGATTTAGATTTAGGCATTTTTACGATTCCTGCGAGTTAAAACATAATTCATGGAATTATTTACAGCACGACTACAGCTATAAACTGTGGCCCGTTAATAACCTAAACCGTTACGAATTAAAAAAACAGGAGCCGTTGCATCATACACGCGGATTGTGAAAAATCCCAAAAGAATTTCTACCTCTCTGCTAGGCAAGCTGGGGATTCTAAATTAACCAGTAGAGAACAACAAGTTAACTAATGCAAACTTTACTCTCAACTTCTCTACGACCACATCAGGCGAAAATATAAGCGAGTTTCCAAGAGGAAAAAATAAGGTTTTGAAACAGCGACCGATACCTCAAAGAATGTATATACACCACGGAAAGTCACAGTTAATACAATATTTTGTAAAAATTCAGGGTGAATCACGTAATACGCACACTTCAATAATTTCTAAATTACACGTTGATTGAAAATTGACGAATAAATAAAATAGGTTTCGGAAGTTTGAAGGTTAACTTTGTTTTGTTAAGAGGGATGTTGTATTTTATAGAATAAAGTTGAATAGTTAACGAGATATTTTGTTTCGTTTATCGAAGTGTTTGCTGATATTTCGATGTTCAACTTGATATTACGCGAACAAACTTTTCGATAAACGAAGTAAATTATTTCATTTAATATGCTGACATGTCGAGTGTTCGTTGAAAAAACTATTTAATTGTTGTTTTACGTACCGACTTGTCTCGTCAGTTTCCTCTTCTTCCACGATGATTGCGTTGTTTAAAACTGAGCCCCTCTAACCTTTTTAAAATCTCCTGTTTTTATTGTTCTACTTTAAACTTTACTATGAACCACATTATGCCCGCTATTTCATCTAAAACACTTTGCTTTAAACTTCCACTCACCACGGACTAATTGCACTTCAGAACGCACTCATCTCTACACATACACATACACACGTATAACATCTACATACTTAGTTATTTTATGAACGTACACACACATTCTCGAGATCTAGAGCTTTTAGAGGTTATAGTTGTATTCCTGACACATAATCTCTGAATCTTTTCTACGTAAAACTTTACGAATCAAAATTGCCTTGGTGTAACCTATCTTTGAACATAACCTATCTCTAGTAATTATAATATTATTACACTGGAAACTATAAGTACGTGATCCATGTATAACTGTTGATTAAGGTATTATAAATACCTTAACTGTTGATTAAGGTTGATTAAATTATAACAGGAGATCTAACACTCAAATTATAAACCGGAATACAAATTATGAAAGTAGTGTCCACTTCGAAAAGTTTTACTGCGTAGTAGTTTTGAAGACACCAGTAAATTGAAAAAAAAAAAACACGAAACGATATTTCTCTCGTAAGCCTCACTCGCGAATTTCGTTGCACTTAATAACACACACAATTAAGCAAAAGAAACACAATTTATAATACACGAAACGTCGTGGTAATACGTACAGCACGGAATACGTTCTAAAACTAATGTTTACCGTGGCGTGGCTCGGCAGTGACTGAGCATACGACGACTTTGCCCTGACATTTCATAGGTTTGTTGTTTATAGTCTCGGTGTTTTTATTTCGCGGACCTTTGTTGGCTGAAACTTGAGCGAGAGTGAAATATAATTGAAAGAACATTCACGTGTTCTATCGTAAGGCACTGTTATTGCTACGTTTCGTCGTGTTATTCACAACGACATTTATTCGCGATAATCTGTTTCATGAGAATATGCTTCATACTTTGTTTTAGGTTAGGTTAAGTGTGTTCTTTTATTTTTATTGTTTATTGAATTTTAATACGTTGTTTTACAACAGAATAAAGATCGCAATGAAGATTTTGCTGCAGTTTAATAGGGATAAATTCGAAACAATTATCTTTTATACACTTACATGCTGCTTTTATGTAGCTTACAAATTTTTATCGAACCACGTATGCATTAGTGCACTTCTGCAAAAACGTGTTACTCAAAGTGCAGGACATAATACGATTTATTATACAGAGTGTTACATTTAAACGAGGTTATGAAATTATGAAAAAGTGTTCTTGTAAAAGTTGTTCGGTATATAGGGGGGACATCAAGTGGTGTAAATAATTTTTCTGCAGGTGTAGTAGTAGGGGAGATATCAAAGTTAGGTTAATTTTTTTTTTAATGGAACGCTGTAATTATCTATTCTTAATATTACAGCGTTTGTTGAGATACATTAAGTCATTTCATTTTATAAAATTATTTATACCATATAATGTGCTCCTTTATACCAAACAACTTTAATACCAACATTATTTTCATAGCTTCAATTCTCGTTTAAATGTAATACCCTGTATATACAATATTTCCTGAAACATTAAATGAGCCACTTAAAATCCAAAGTGACTAACTCCATGAAATAATATTTATTAAATTTGTTTTATTTATAAAGAATTAAGCACCAAACACGTGCTTTGAAAATTGCAAATATACGTGAAAGAAAGCAGTGAAACGTTCGCTTGATTTTTCATTGTTTCCATTCCAGTTACAACAAATCACTTGCAATGATAAATTATTAAACAAATGTTACCTGTGATGATTTTCTTTTTAACAAAAGAGTATACATTTGATATATACAAGAAGGGCATTAGCAGTCTATTGAGGTAATGGAAGTTCTATGACACGCGAACATCATAAATTCTTGACTTGAACATGATGAATATTTGGCTGTATCGAGTTCCTCGGGAGCCGGGCTGTAACCGTGGCATTAATATCATCCTGTGCTCCCGGTGAAACACGACATTTATCAGATTTTCTCCGCAAATGGACCAATTACACTTGTTGTCACGATCAGAATTTGATTCGGATAAACTCATAGCACGCGAACCTGTTTCAATTTGATAGTTACACCGATCGTTGGCGCAACTAATTTAAGCATGTAAATAGGATATTGGTCCATGTCCCGGGCCGCAGGGATGCGGTGAACTTGCCGAACAACACAATCCATTTCTAGCCCTCTGCCTTCCTCCGTTAAATCTTCAATTACGCGGATGGTTCTAGTTTACCGTTATTGGGGAAAAGTGGCATTAAATACGAGCGCATCGGGTCTCGTCGACATTGCGCGCGAATTTACGTGTTAAGTTAGTTTGAACAGATTTAAGTAACGAAACTCAAGGGACTTTAGTGAAAATAGCTACAGCGTGTGGAGGAAGAGTGGAGAGTAGAAAGGATCCAAGGCGATACAAGGAGGAACGGGACGATGTGAGAATCAAGAGGACGATATACGACGACAGAGAATGAAACGTGATGAGACAGAGGAAGATGGGACACGATAGAACGAGATAGAGCAGAATAAGATGCGATATGACCAGACGACATTTGGCTGATTGCGAGGAAGTGAGGTGAATCTGGGTGAGTGTCTCGATTATAAGTATACTCTTTAAAGTTTTTAAGTAACGAATATATTTTTGATATGTGACGATGCCAATTATAGGGTTTAGTATTTAATATACGAAAGTAGTGATGGGTTGATAAAGGTATGATAATTATAATATGTGAGAAATCGTTCAAGGGATTGAAGGATTTCAAAATTTCATGGCTTAAAAATGTTTATTCGTAAGTAATGCAACGTGGAGAATGTGAACGATAATATGTGCAACATTTTTTGTATATATATGCATAATGTGATTATTATACGTAAATCTTTTCATAAATGAATTATCAAGAGTAGGAGTTTCTTTCTGTTTTGCAAACGATACAATTTCACATTTAACGAAATTAGGATCTGTTTCTATTCTGTAGGTAATCGAAGTTTCCTTGCAATCACCGATCATGTTGATCCTGGATTTAGCAGTTATCCTACTAAAAAAACGGAATTCTAGCGTGAAATAACTTCCAATAGGAAATGGGGAACAGAGAGACGGAAAAATAGACGTGAACGAGTCGAACATTTCCTTCCGTTTGAAGTTACAAAGATCTCGCTGGTTTGTCCCAGCGTTCAAAGGAAATACACATGTATGTAAATCCAAAGACACAAATGACTCGTCCTAAAGTGATTTTATTCTCCCTGCTGGCTGTGGCTCCTATTCTTCCCTCCAGCCAATCGTGTGACGAACTGGGAACGAAATTCTCCCACGAATTCTTCCTCTCTCGCTCCCTCACTCACTCACTCACTCAATCATTCTCTTACTCGCTGACTCACTCATTCTCACTCGCTGACTCACTCATTCTCACTCGCTGACTGACTCACTCACTTACTCATTCTCACTCGCTGACTGACTCACTCACTCACTTTCTCACTTATGCACTTTCTCTCTCGGTGACTCACTCACTCATTCACGCACTCACTTACTCTTTCACTTTCTCACTCTCTCACTCACTTACTTATCCACTCTCTCACTCACTTTCTCACACTCTCACTCACTCACTTACTCAGTCACTCACTCACTCACTCACTCACTCACTCACTCACTCACTCACTCACTCACTCACTCACTCACTCACTCACTCACTCACTCACTCACTCACTCACTCACTCACTCACTCACTCACTCACTCACTCACTCACTCACTCACTCACTCACTCACTCAGTCACTCAGTCAGTCACTCACTCACTCACTCATTTACTCTTTCCTTCGCTGACTCACTCACTCTCTCTCTCTCCCTGGAAGTGACATTTTTATTTCTTTTCGTCCATCTCTAGTGTCCAGAGATCCTCGCATCAGCTAGATTTTTCAATGTGTAAACACGCGAACGGATCTCTGTTTTCAGACGCTATTCTGTGGCGTATTTCAAGATTAAGAGCTTCCACCTTGATAGAGGGACAAGGGGAAGAATCTGTCGAAGAGAGAAAGAGGGAATGGCGCGAATAGAAGGCTGTCTCGAAGGATAGGCCACGAAGAATGGATGTAAGGGTTGCACGGGGTTTAAAGGGCCAACCAAGTGGGGGAGCGCAACAAGAGAGCTTCGAGAGGGACTTATCTTTCCTGGTATTTGAACACGGGAAGGGCAAGTAGCTTAGGAGATTTAAAGTTCCCTGGGTAGTAAAGAATTCACAGAAATGTGGAATAAAAATTTTGGACCTGCTGTTAAGAATCTTTTTAATACTTTTATTCAGTTTTTTATCTTCATGGTACAAATTTAATCCCATATTCGTATAAATGTTATTGCGAATGTATATTATTTAAAATACAATATTTGAATATCTGAAAATGATAAATACATACTTTAGATAATTATAAATCTACAAAGTTATTTTATAGTTGATGTATTTCTAAATACTACTTCTGCAAAGCTACCATACTAATTTAATAATTCAAATATCGAATTCAATATTCGTGTAAACATTAATGATATCATTAATGAGAAGTAGGAATAATCATGATACTGCAAATTAATTACAGTACCAAATAATTTATTATTACAATAATATTAAGTATAATAATCAAAAAATATGATATTTTTGACAAAAGTTAAAGGGCGCCCTTATTACTTTAAAACTATTACAAATTTAAGAAGGTAATGTAGCCCGTTTTATTGAAACATTTACCGAAAAGATGACAGAAACATGAGTTGAATAAATTGTATAATTCTAACAGCTTGTCAAATTTTTATCACACATTTACTTACTGAACGTACGAAAACATTTCACCGCGATTGAATTAAATGCACCACCAGGATGAAAACGTAATTCAAACAGAGAATATCACATATTGTCCGTATTAATCCGTATAATTTCACAGAGCAAATATTCACAAGTCTCGAAAGAGAGGTAACGCCAACCTTTTCCTCAAATATCTTTAAACTCGAATTGTCCCACTTTTGCCCTCGAACACTTTTCTCACTTTTTTTCAATCGAAGCGCGAAAAATCTCCACTCCCGTCGAAAGAAATAAAATACAATCGGTAATCTCACCTACTAGAAGCCTGATTTCCATCGATTCACAGAGTCCCCGATTCCTTAATTTTTCATTCAACGAAGTAGAATAGGTTCGTTCCAGCCGAAGAAAAAGAAGTAGGCACGAAACACGGTCGTGCACAAAAGAAAGTAATAGCTTACGCGAACTCGGCAAGGGTTCACCCGTCGAGGGTTGTTTTAAAGGAGCTTTCAGCTTTATTAATGCTGGTGCTAATTTGCACCGAGCTGGCTCTGTCTCTTTCACAGTTGTCCATCACCCTTCAACAGCTTCTAACACACTCGACACCCCGCCGTCTTACCTTATGAGAAAATTGTTCAGTCTCCTTTTAACGGTGCTCATTTGACTTTTCCCGCTCTACGGTCTGAATTACACTAGCTATGAAACGCCTGTGTCACGTTACACACCTCTACATTACAAAGGAGCATGTTAAAAAAAGGCCAATTTTGGCATACGGCCGGAACGAAAAATTTTTTTTACAGCATGATTCTACGCATCCTGAGGAACAAAAAATGTAATTGTCATTTATCCCGGAAATGATGGGAAAATTATGAAAAATGCGGTTCAAGATAAGAGTATGACCATAGTTATAACTTAATATTCCGTCTCGTTTACTTCGGATGATGGTCTGTTCGTAAATTAACCACTCAGAAACTCATATTGAGTATTATTTACAAAGATTGTTGTACATTGGTGTTTAATAAAAACCGAAAATAGTGGAAAATAATTAATGACAAATTAATCGAAACAAGGAATTCTTTGATGACACGATGACAATCAGAAACCAATAGTTATTTATTCTCGAAGTGATAAAAATTATAGTAAACTATCGCAAATATAATAAAATAATCGTCATGACAGGGATACAATAAAAAAGTAAGACTCGAACAGAATTTGCATTTCTTAACTGTGTATTCGGTGAATTCATTTCTCCACTAATTTTTTTTCCTGACTTTTTACTCGCACCAGAGTTCTGTCAAGAATACGAAATTGCTTCGTGTTTGTAAAGCAACTGTTTATTCGAGTCGTAACTCTCAGAGAGTTGAGCGATGCTCTCAGATGCAGTGTCCACTCGCGAGAGATATTCTCGAGAACAACTCGCGATAGTTTTACTCTTAAAAGGGCAGTGTAACGGTTTGAATTTAAAAAGGGCGCGTCTTTTTACCGTGATCGGCGTGCGCGCGCCGAGCGGCGTTGGAAGCGGCGATCGCGCATGCGTCGAGCAAAAAGAAGTATGGCGTCTTGTATTGTATTAAGACCACGTGCGTAGCGTTTGTTCTCGGTTTTGCCAATAAAAGTGATATAAAATCAGGAAATTCTTTTCCCGCTAACTCTTTTCTGTGCGCGAACAGACAGCTAGCTTTATCTTTGGCTCGATGTACGTACAGCGACCCAGGCTCGCGTTTCTTATGTTTGGCACGCAAGAAATACCACGAGTTCTAAGAAGTTAAGGCCTCGAATTTTTCCCAGAACAGTTGCGAGCGTACAGCGAGCAGAAATCGGGCAGGACGATACGAGTCAGTGTTTACGAAGCTACCGAACGAGTGCCTCGACGAACGACGCTTATACATCGCGATCATAGTCTTGTAGAAAATTCAGTGCTTCCTTGAACAACGCTGTTTCGATTATACGCGGACATTCTTTTGAAAAATTTTGACGTTCATTTCACAACACCCATTTTTCTTCCTGACATTTTTTACTCGCACGAGAGTTCTCTCGAGAATACGAAACTACTTCCTGTTTGGAACGTAACTGTTCGACAGTAGTATGATTACGCATCCATTCGAGAGCAAGTCTCGACACGTTTACTCTCAGTCAGTTGAGCTATGCTCTCGGACAGTCCAGCTCAGGGGCAGTGTCCACTCTTGAGAGATACTCTCGAGAGCAACTCGCGATAGTTTTACTCTCAAAAGGACACCCAATTACATACTTGAGGGTCACTCACACGCCTAGGATTTTTCCCAGAATGCTGCGTGCCAGGGAGCAGACATCGGGCAAATCGTCACGTACGCAGTTGCTGTCTAGACGCCTACCGGACGAGTGCGTCGACGAACGACGTTTGTACCGTGCTATCATAGTCTTGTAGAAAAATTCAGTGCTCTCTCGAATAAAGCGGTTTCGATTGTGCGTGGATTTCGAATCAATTTACGTACTTAGCATATTCGTTCGTGTGAATTAAGTGCCGCTGCATACAAGAAGCTAGTGCACCGAATTCAAGTACACAACGAACAGCTCAGCTTGGGAGAAGAATCAAACAAGAAGCGTGTCTCTGCGAACTACGCAGCTATAGTTTCACGGTATGTGTATGCGTGAATAATATGTATGTATATATACGTTCACAATCGAATGATTGAGTTAATTGAAAATAGAGGAGAGCCTACGTACAGCTAATTAGATTAATTACTGCAATAATTTCGTTTTATCGTATCCTAAGTTTATTTTTCTTGTAATAAGATGTGTTATAGCTATGAAACAACAACAAATTAGTTTTTTTTACTGTTGTCTCCCCGAGACAAGCTGTACGTAAAACGAGCACGAAAGCTGTTTGCCATGTTTTCTCCTGAAACGTTCTTTTAATTAAGCTTTACATTTTCATTCCTCGATACCAATTTTCTTGCAGCCACGTTGTGATATTTTTAGAGAAAATCGGGAAATTTGGAAACGAAAAAGGATAATTTGTACTCTGTGTATATCAGTCCTGCTTTATCTTAATACTTAATGCGTACACTTAAATGCTTTCATTAAATGAGCCTTTCCAACTGATTCATCGCGACAGGTAATAGGGGGACTAACATTCTAAGACCAGTTTCCATCGCTTCCAGTTACCATTTAAGAGGAAGTTAAGGTGCAATTTGCCGTCAAATGAGAAACGCCGATTTCATGTAGTTTCGTTTAATTCCACCCTTAAATTTTACGCTTCCTCCATGAATTTCTACATTTCTAAGGCAGCTCAGTTTGCGTTACGCAAAATAACGCGTTTTACGCGACGTGGTTAATTAAGAACACGTGTTAAACGCAAACGAAGTTCTACTTAAATATTAAACAATTTCGAGTAATTCTTTCAACAATCTCTCTATTCGAATATCTCTATGCTATTAGTACTATAATCTGGAAGAAACATGCAAAAGGTCTGGATTCAAAAAGGAGAAATTTTTTTAAAAGCGTGATTAGAGTGGAACACAGTTTCTTTTTGCGATACTTTAATTAACCTTTTTCCTTGTAAATACAAATGAAACAAAAATAGAAACGGTAAAAAAGGGTATTCGAGAGATTTGATGAAAGAATCGTTGACTCGAAAATTTTCATCAGACCGTGCCTTTTGTGCAGAATTCGGCTTGGTTACACAAAACAACGGTCTAAGATTAAAACTCATCGACTGTCTTACGATACCTTTGTCCAAGCAGTGGAATACGCGAAATTCTAACTTAATCACTCATCTGTAGAATTCCGTGTACAGTATAATTTTTCTTCTCTTTTTCTCTCTTTACATTTAGCGTAGTATAATATAACGCTTAATGCAGTTGTATACGTACAGCGTATAATTATGCACTGCTGTATTTACGAGTGCTTGAGAAATCTTTGCACATTTTCCTCTAAAATGTCGGAGGGAAAAGCGGAAGGAAAGGGAATACTAAAATACGAGAAGCTCTCCGGAACATCTTGCGAAAGTACCATTTCTGCAGTAGCTATAATGGTTATAGCCAAATATTTATCCATGAAACTTTTCAGTGCTGCGGTGCTTTGTAATAACGAGAAAATGGAGTTGTTCGTTGTTATCAGGAGAATTAAATATCTGTTTAATTCGTCACTTTAGCAAATCCTCAAGCAGCACCAAATATTAGCCTAGTAATAAATTGATCGATATGCGTCAATATTAGTCTAGTAATAAATTCATCAATATACATCAGAAAGTGAAAGTTTTTCAACTGCTTACCTGACAATTGGAATGATTATTTTAGATGTATAAATACTTGAAACAGCAAGAAAGGACGGAAACTTGAAATTTTAATTATAAAGTGTCTTTTAATAGTATTTTAAATTATCCTCGGTCGAATCACGGTCTAGTTCCTAAATTAAGGATCTGTTGCTAGTTTGTGCAAGAAGTACGTAAAATACGGGAGAATACCTGAGAAGCGTGCATCACTTTTCCCACGCTTTCATCCCCCATTTTCACCTCCTCTTTCAGGAATATCTTTCAGAAAGGCCTTGGAGAAGAAACTTTTCATTTTGCGCTAGCCGTAAGAAAGAAGAAGTGTTCCTCTAGATTAAATAATTTAAACTTCGCTGTTATCTCAACTTCAGAAATTCTCGACCTAAACAAACCTGATGAACGTAGAAGAAGCTCAAAGAAAATGCATATCTTGTAAATATCAAAATATGCAACAGAATAATTCGACACTACGAGTCGAACGTAATTGATAAGTAGTACAGTAGTGCACACATAAGCGTCCGCATTATTGCACACTTAAGCGTCCGTCGCTATCCCCCCCTTGGAAATGGGACTTCGGAGTGGAAACAAAGTAATTCGATATCGACTCCTGAATGCGAACAACTGACACTTGATACATCGGTACCCCACTCAGACACATCTCTCTTTCGTTTAGTTAAATTCGCAGAAGTCACCTCCATACTTATGTGTGCACTACTGTATAACGTGAGAATCAGCTAGTACACTCGACGTTCGGTTAGACAAGCACTTCCAGGCGTAGATTTAATGATCCGGGTATCGAAACGGCCGTTGCGAACATTTCGTTCTTCTTTTTTTTACGGGTGTTCCTCGAATCGACGACGGTCACACGAGGCAACACCGCGAAATTGAAGTCGCTTTCACGAGGGACATAATCGCTGGTTGCGTATGGTCATGTTCTGGATATCGCGATGAAACTTGATCGAAAAGCGTTGGAGCGTGCTGGATACCGATCGCTATTCCGGATAAAAAGCGTAGACGGAGGAAAGGAAAAGAAAAAAGATAAACGCGGTACGGCGGGGGAAGAAAGAATCGGCTGTAAACGCAGAGTACGCGAGAACACTGTTCTCCTGGCTCTGAGTACGCTATTTATGTCGGAGCGTGTGTGCGCGCATCCGTGGCCGATATTACCAGCGCGCACACAACCGTCGATCCTTTAGAAAACTATTTTCACGTGCGCCGCGTTAATGTTCTATTTCGTATGATGAAATATTGAGGTGGCGATGCGCGACGACGCGTGATGTATAAAATGATAGATTGAAGAGTGCATCTTTCTGAAAAGTTGAAGGTTATTATGCGCTGTGCGCGAGCAGAGGTGAACTTTGGGATTTGCAATACGGTACGAGGATACCGAATGCAATTTACCATTTTTCGTTTGTTTTTTTCTAAACGTTGAAGGTATCTCCTTTTTCATTCGCTTTCATTCGGAACGTTCACTTTCTGCGACGAACAACACGAGAGAAATAGTGATAGAGTGTTTTAGCAATTCTGTTTAGGATACGATGGATAGGTGACTGTTTCATTGAAAAGTGTCTTAACTAATCGATAATGATCAATTTCATGTTAAATTCGAAGATATCCTTAGTATTTCGCGTTAACCTTGAGCGACGAGAAGAACTATAATTATTTAAGGAATTGTGAAATTTTAATTGAAAGAGAACTTTATTCGATAAAATTGAAAATTACGAATTTTTATTTTTATCCCAGTGTTACGCGGTAGATCGAATTTTGGTACTCTTTAAGTGAAAATCGTGCAATTTATAAATGAATCTATTAGTACAATTGCACGTGCCCGCTTTACTCAACAATTTTTACAGCGAACCAATAGAAAATACTTGAAAAAATTCGAAACAGTCAAAAGAAGAACTACAATACCATCAGAATGCTGCCAAAGCATTCCAGCTGAAATGAAATTACGGAAGCTCCGCCACGTTCAAACGCAACCCACTGTCAAAGGTAAAACGTTCACATCCGAATATCCACGTACACTCGACCTCCTAAAATTCATCAATAAGTCGCATACTTTCCTCTCATTACACGTCAACAGTCTCGGTTTACTGGCGCGCGCAACTATGTACCAACATACTGCAAACAGAGTGTAGAAAGCCCCTTAATCTCTGGAGCTTATCTCGGGCCAACTCCGAGACACGCGCGGTGTTCGGGTGTTAAGTAAGTTTCAGCAGCGTTGCACGCATTCAGAATACGCAGCCGAGTAAATAGGCGTGGAAAAAGGATCGCCGCGTGCACGTTCACTTTTGAGAAGCTTTCTAAGTGTCTCTCTCTTTTATAACCAGCGGTAATCAGCGACGTTATACGCGTGCAGTTAAAACGTTACGCCGAACGCAACTTCCGCGCGCTGGTCGAGCCTCGTAACGCGATTACGTGCCTGTATAGTCGGTGGAAGAAATGTAGCGAGGTCGGAAATTAAAGCATTAAGCAACGGCGCTGATCGATGCAGTGCTACCCAGGAGCGACATGTGACACTTTACATTTTTCCACCGGGACTAAATCAAAGTTCAGCGGGCAAGCTGAGGGCGAAGTCGCGGGCAAGTTGAGGGCGAAGTCGCGGGCAAGCTGAGGGCGAAGTCGCGGGCAAGTTGAGGGCGAAGTCGCGGGCAAGCTGAGGGCGAAGTCGCGGGCAAGTTGAGGGCGAAGTCGCGGGCAAGCTGAGGGCGAAGTCGCGGGCAAGTTGAGGGCGAAGTCGCGGGCAAGCTGAGGGCGAAGTCGCGGGCAAGTTGAGGGCGAAGTCGCGGGCAAGTGTCACATACGTTAAAGCGGAGTGGGGGAAAGACGCTTGTGGTAGGCGTATAGGTCCTTAAAACTGTACACTTAAGACCTAAGAGCGTGGCTTGTTGCCCGCCGATTTGTTTACGCCCGGGGAAGTCTAATACGTTGCCCGCACGGGCAATGACTGAACAGCACTGCTCTACACATAGTTCATACAGATTTATAGCATCATCTCAAGTGACCACGCATTATAAACAACTATTTTCGTTTCGAATAAGTAATAGATGTTCATTGCGTTGTCTGCAAATCAAGTCACTAGGACTGGATATGTCATAAATCCTGGAGTCTTTAATGGGGCAAAGTGGAAAGTGGCTCTAAGCATTTAGTTTCGTCGATGAGTCGCTTTAAGTGATAAAGTCCAGGGCTCGTGGAGATTCCACAGAATTCTCACGCATCCATCCATCGAACACTTTCTCCGGTCATTGTGCACCCCACCCTGGGGAGATAGTGTGCTAAGGAGGAAATGGAAATTGGAAATTAAAACACAACCGGGGTCTCCTTATCGAAGAGATCGTAGTCTCCGGCCAATACATTAGAACAATGACAAGATATCTTAGGACCGACATAAGACACATTTGAACCATTATGAGGATCATTTAGAACATCGTCAGACATTTCGTCCACCGTAACCTATTTTTGCTTAAAAAAAGACTCACATTGTACTTGACATTAGACCAGAGTCCCGCACAGTAAAGAAAATCATTAATAGTACTTTGCGTTTCATCAAGAAACTGGTCTTTCGAGTAGTACCTAGTTAGCACACCCCATGCAAAGTTTGACGAAGCCTGAACGACGATCTAGACATCCAGATGCACTTAACATACTCGAACGTGTAAACTTTGACACCTGATTGATATTACACCCTCGCTATATTTCTTCCGCCAACTATACATCTAACCGCGGATTCTCGCTCCTGATCCTCCCTCTTCTCTGAAAAATATCTCAGCCCGTATTGAGACATCACGTCCTTCACTTTAGGCTCTCTGACGTTTTCTTACGGGGAGAAGCGATAACACTTGCGAATATTGGGAAATTGAACGATCACGTTGGCACTCGAGAAAGGCTTCTTATGTGAATAAGCTGCTTTTCTTGGATGCTTCGAATTTTGCATTGTGTTCTAGAGGAACGATAAAGGGTTTTAGGGTGCGCTTGGTGAATGTTGTTTGGAAGAGTTGGGGCTTGGAGTAAGGTTTGAATATTTCTATTTCGTTAGAAGGTGAGGTTACTTTGGACTTCGGTGCGCTATTTCGTTGCGTGAATACTGGTGAACACTGAGAAACGATCACTTTTTCGAATTATTTTGAAGAAGGTTGTAAAGGAATTTTCAAGTATGATCAAATCCCGAAATTCTTCCCGTGTGTCGAATTGTACGATCAAATGCTGAAATACTTTCCACGTGTAGAACTGTATGATCAAACGCTGAAATATTTCCCATGTGTTGTATGATCAGATACTGAAATACTTCCGATGTAAAACATTTTCTGAAACAATGAAACTGCCAAATATAAAATAAAACAGCAGAGAATGATCGTTCACATACAAGGTTTTGTCATTAATTGTTAAAAAGTATTTACAACACGGAATAAATCGACATAAATAATATTATTAGAAATGTTAAAGTAGCAGTTTGTCTCAATATTTTTGACACCGTTCGAAACGCAACAGCATTATTTGCTATCTAAACACGACAAATGAACGAAAATATTTTGAAACGACTCAAGTATTTAATTCGACGCAACGCTTCGTGCCAGAAATTTGAACAATTTCAATTACATAAATTTAACGAAATAAAATTTTCGCCGGTGTAGCTTATGCTCGATATTCGTATAAAAACGTGGGCATATTCGATATCGTTGAATGCGTTAAGTATGTCATATATTTCCACGAGCAGCGAACGTGGTCCAGCAAATTGCACGCAATATAAATTGGACAATGCTGCTAATGGCTTGAATCCGGGCAAACAGTTGTGGAAAGGGGTTAACAGAGGATTAGGGGATACAAATTATAAAAATCAAAATGAATTGCCCCAAGTTTCACGAAATAAATGTTACTTTGTAGCACTTAACCCTTGACGTAAGAGGTGCGCGGAAAAGACATTAACAAGAGTAGCACGTTCTCTATACTACACAATTATTTCATCGTCGTTACATCGTAGATGAAAATATTTGCTACTCGATGCATTACGTTACTTTAATCGCGTAAAAATATTTGTGACAATATTAATTTATTGAATGAACTTAGCGACGATAAATTAATATTGTCAGAAATATTTTTACGCGATTAAAGTAATGTAATGGCCAATTAAGGCCAATGTGTAATGTGTTTATAATTGAAGATTATTTTATTAGGGTTTGAAGTTTTTGTCAGAAATGAAAATTCATGGAAAAATATGTATAAATAAAAGAGCAATGTGAAAGAAAATGTTACTTCCTTTCTTTTGTATATTTTTAGCAAGATAATTTTGTATAAATTGTTATAACTCTTCTTATGTACTACGCTATTAAATTTATCCTCCTTTGTTCGTCACAATTGGAGCATAAATTAATTGTAAATATTTCCAATAACTGTACACGATAGACTATAAATGTAGTTATTCTTCCAAAAATGATAAAAAATATTATTTAAATAGATGAAAATGAGTTACAGATATAAAATGAATAACTGCGAATACGAGATGTATTTTCCTGGCAAGTGATAGAATTTGATGAAAACACAGTGAGCTGTACCACGAAAAATTAATTGTCAGTGTAGAACAGTTAGCTAGTTAAATTAACAAATACACATTTCCATTATATCGAAATCTGTAAGGAAACCAATATCTTTTAACTTTAATATTTGAATTTTATAAACTGCCTACTCTTTCATTCCAAAGTAACATCAACTTACCTGGAACCTCTATAAAATAATTCCTCACTGTTTGATAAGTATTCTCTAATTCCTCTAAAAGCAGAATCGAACGAATAACGACGAAATATAAAATCCGAAAAGTCAGAATCGCCTAAAATTCGTTTGCACGGGGTACTAGATACTGCAGCAGATTTTTGAAAACAAATTACGCTGGCACTGTCATCATGCAGGATGTCATTTGAATGGGGCACCTATGAGATCCAAATTTCCGTATTTCGATTCCATTCTCGTCGAGAGCGCAAAAGTTACTAGTTTCCAGCGTGTGTAGCTGGCCAGTAGAGAGAATACCTTGCATTCTTCCATATTGATGTTTATACAATATTTCCCTCAAACAGCGATGTTAACGCGTGACCATCGATGTAATATTAAATTTTTTCCCCGCTGTTTTAGTTAAAATTAAAATTTACAGCGGAAAAATGAAAAATTTATCGAAATGAGATTTACAGTGAAAAATGTAGAGTGAAATTTGAAGTTTTGATATTTGTAGCGAAATTTATAGTTATGAATATTTGTAGTGAAAAATTGATGTAAATGAAATTTATAGCGAAATTTGGAGTTCTGAATATTTGTAGCGCAAAATTTATATTTTTGATATTTACAACGAAATTTAGAGTTCTGAATATTTGTAGCGCAGAATTTATGTAAATGAAATTTACAGTGAAATTTATATTTTTGATATTTATAGTGAGAAATTTGTATAAGTGAAATTTATAGTGACATACATATTTATGATATTTGTAGTGAAAAATTTATGTAAATGAAATTTACAGTGAAATTTCTATTTTTGATATTTACAGTGAGAAATTTGTACAGGCAAGTGACATTTATGGTAACATACATATTCACGATAAAAAATTTATATAAATGAAGTTTGAAATTTATGTTACAGCTAGAAGAGGGTAACTTTTCGATGAATATTAGAAGGAAAGTTAGATTGATGAACGTGGGACTTCTGGTGTAGTCGAGAGGAGTTTTTCATTAATTTTTATCATCTCTTATTTTTATAAGGCAGCAATTTCTACCCTATTTCGTATTACGTCGTTCATAAAATTCAAAGTTTCTAATATCACGACCCGCCTCGACTTATCGAAAGCAGGAAGTTGCTTTCAAACTGTGGAGGAACGTGAAATTTCAAGGAAATTAACAATATACGTGGCTATTTTCTGACAATTTATCCGTGAAAGTAATGAAAGTCTATGAAATGTTGAAGTTAAAATTGGTATCTACGATATGAATGAATTTTGAATATTTGATTTTACTGATTTCTTAAGAAATCCAAATAAAATAAGAATTTTTACGTAAACGAAACAATCAATTTTAATTAGAGTACAGAAATACATACCAGGTGAAATAGAAATTTTCCAATATTCAGCATAACAAATTCTCGGCAAGAAAATTAATGCAAAGTACCTCTGCTTCGTTGATAATTCGTTTCCATTTTAAACGCCATAAGAAAACTGTGAATACCGAGTGTCGCGTCGCGTACGCGTGTTTGATCGTTTCAAACTGATTTCCGCTCACGACTTGTTACCCGCCAAATTAATCTTGGGTAACTGTTTCAAATCTACCTTGCTCGTACGTTAGCAAAAGTAGAGTGCGTCACGAACGATTGACGACTTTGTGTCGAAGACTCGATTTGGACTTGAACGGCTGTAGAGTATGTGTTGTTCACACGAGTGACTGCTTGCGAATCGTGTCTCGAGTCCCCAACGTTTTCCGGAGTCCGCCGTGACTCCCCCGCCAAGTACAAGAAGGCACGCTGATTGGTTTTTCACGTACGCACAAATTACCAATCAACGTGCCCCTTGAGTGGCACTCACCCTTCCATTGCGCCCTTAGCGCGCTTTTCCTTGGAAGGAGTGGGGCCCTACCTGCGGGTGCGTGGAATCTTCGCTGTCCTTCGGTGACGCGTCGGAAATTCCCGCCAGGTCAACCCTCGGCCGAAAGTGCCGTTAATACGCGCGTGTGGCTTGACCTTTCAGGACTACCTGGTTTATGACACGTCTTCGGTTATTGAGGACGCGGATAAGTCGAAATTCTAAAGGCATTGTTCTGTAAGAAATTACTTATTTTTCGCGGAGCTATGAAGCGTCTTTGTTCTCAAAAATAACCTTTCCGTGCGAGCGTGCCATAAACCCGATCAACGAAGACCCCATGCGTTCCGTACCTGCGCGACGGAACACCGAGGTAACTTGATTTTTCAAACTTTTTGTTTACACCACTTTCATCTTTAGAGGCCCATTTATCACGATCAATGTCCATTAAATCTTTTGTCACTTAACGTTTATTAGACAATTAACGAGTTACGGCTGTTGCATAAATAAACACCTGCTAAATCAATATCGTCTGAAAGTTCAGCATCTAAAACTTTTTATCATCCGTTGCTTAGCAATTTACGAACCTCGGAAAAATGTAAAATTCGATTTCACAACTTTTTACAACGTAGATTCGAACGTTTTTAAATAAAAAGGAAACATACTAAAGCAAACCTTGCAAACTGCTAAATAGGATAGTAAGCATAATCATACGAAATAACATTTCATACCTGTAAAATATATTACGTTTGTTAGAAGATTTAATTTAATTTCAACGAAAAAAATATACATATTTTTACATAAAATTTTTATAGATATAAATACAATACCTAATTCGTTCGTTTACAAGCATTAAATATTATATATTTACTTTTTGACATAAAAACAGATTATTAGAGATAATAAAAAAGAAGTTAATTTATGAAAAGGTAAAGTTTAATTTCATTCTTCAACATCACGTTTCATAATTGTTTAATACTTCACTGCTTGATTTTATTTCTAGCCATTTGCAATATAGAAGACGTCCTTTTTTTGTACAATAAAAAGATATTTTAACAAATAGCAAAAATTTGACTCTATCTTTCCTTTCATCTTTTCCAAGCATTTTAAAAAACAGGTACCATTATAGGGCATTGTCGTTAAGTTTCCATCTCTGTGCTCTACATTTTATTAAAGTTTTGTTCGTTTATATTCCCCAAAATCAGAATAGAAAGCTAAAATGTAAAATAATTGTGACCTACCGGTGTGTGTTAAAACTTCGTGGACATTTTTGTACCCTTTCTTAGGCTTTCTATAATTAAAGTTCCTGTTTTATTATCGCCGTTATTCAATTTATATGTACAGGTTTTGTACAAATGAAATTCAACCTTTTGCAAATCAAATTGACCCGTGTGCAAATGAAGTTTCTCCACAAAATTGTTTTCTTAAGCTTTTGCAGTGAAAGTAAAATAAAATGTAAATTTATTGTTGAGAAATTCCAAATTAAGGTTCGTATCGTGGGATTTATTGGTGGATCCGTGATCGATGGCTGAGCCACTCTATTGCAAATGGTTAATCGATATTACTTAAAAACTAAACCACGCAAATTCTAAAAGCCCATTGTCTTTGGAAAGCAACTCTTTTCTACCTTATTCCTCGCCTCTTCCATTTCCTTGGACTTAAAGTCTGACATCTGGACCGTCGTTCGAGCAACATCCCGGGTTGTAAAACACGCGAGCCACGTAAACGGAAAAATTTCCCTAGTCTTGGCGCAAAGCTAAAGGTAACGAGTCCCCCCGTATAGAGGGCATTAAGAATTTTATTGCATAAGATGCGGCAGACAATATCCGGGCGTTCGTGATACCTAGAGGGGTTGGGCGGGTTCGATCACAAACACAGTATCCAAGAGGTGCTGCTCTGGATGCGGCTGGCTTTATCGCTCGATAACGGCTTCAGGTAAGAGGCACTGTGGATCTCCTTGTCGCTACTTGTATGCATACGAGGAGCCACCTACCTATGTTTTATGGTGCATAGAGAGAAGAGGTTCAATATAAGCGTAGATGTTCGAAGAGATCGTGGACCACCTTTCGTTCGGCCTCGTTCGACACGCTCTCGAGACACTCCATGCTTCCGGGGATCATTCTTCTCGTTCCATCTCTATCCGTCTACGTGTACAGAGTGTCCTGTGAAACGTGGCGTTAGCAGGTAAAAAGTGATTTTTCGTGGAAATGTAGATACAGCAGAGAGGAGTAACGTTTCTTCGAAGGTTCGTTTTTGAGAAAACTGATTTTGAAATAATATTTGGGAGGATCGACGGTATATTTATTTCGTTGGTATGTACATATAACACTAACATGGAGAGATACAATTTCACGATTGATAGCGAAGTAACAGGATAGTTAGGCCGAATTAACCCTTTCATTATTATTGGCGCCTGTATTATTATTACTCGCACTACATTGTCTGAGCCTTTTGCTGCACTTCCGCCTTAATTTAATACATGATTTTATCCTTAAGCACTTCCATCTTAATTTAATAAACCGAATGAGAGTTTTGAGACTTTCACGGCCCGGCTCGATACGGGTGTTATTATTTGAGGCTTCCGGGTGTACTCCGTGTCTTCATCAGGGTCTGGAGACGAAACTGATAATGGTGTGCGTCACGGTGTTCACTCTTATAAGTACCCATGTTCGTTTAAAGCAACGCGTTTTTCATCAGCAGGAGTCTACGAAATACCCTGTGCAAATACCCTGTCTCCTACGAAATACGTCGGAGAAACTGGGAGGAGCGTGAGTACACGTCTCGAAGAACAGGAGAGATGCACCAGACTAGGGTACATACAATCAGCAACAGCGGAACATCATTTAGAAACAGGGCACAAGATTTTGGTACCCATGTTCGTTTAAAGCAACGCGTTTTTCATCAGCAGGAGTCTACGAAATACCCTGTGCACGCGGAAAAACATACGTCGGAGAAACTGGGAGGAGAGTGAGTACACGTCTCGAAGAACAGGAGAGATGCACCAGACTAGGGCACAAGATTTTCTTCGACAAAACAAAAGGATATTTCCCACGCAAATATAGGGAATCCTTAGAAATGATGAAAAACCCTAATAACATCAATAGAGACACAGGTTACCAAGTGAACCCTATCTGCAGCACCCTCCTCCTGTTAATGAATTCATTTTAATGGAATTTAATTTGATTTTTAATTGATTTAAATGAACATGAGTACTTATAGGAGTGAACACCCTGACGCACACCATTATTAGTTGCGTCTCCAGACCCCGATGAAGCCAGCTGCAATGCTGGTGAAAAGTCGGAATATAATTTCTGTTGGACACGGTGTACTGTTAGGATAGTGACACTCGTAGAATTAGTCACTATGCTGACGCACCAGGAGGATCCTTTGGCCGTTCGAAGCTCGAACGGCTTATTCATCGATAGGGTGAAACTCCAGGGAAAACGAAGGCATAAAGGACATTTTGGCCAATAGTTGTTGTCACCTCGTCCCGCGCACGTCATACTGTAAGATATTAATAAAACTACACACCAAGAAAACGTTCTTCGAGACTCCTCTCGTTGCCGCGGCACAACAGTACACCCGGAAGCCACAAGTAATAACACCCTCAATAAACCGAATTTTAAAACAATACAGCCAAAATAAGAAATTTTGCAGTCGTGGTGAAAAACTTACCGCCAGTCACCGACGTTACGCATTTGACAATTTTCAGAATTGATTTATTTGAAAATAAGGTATCGGAGGAAAAGAAATTTATTCCACTTTATTGTATGTATATTTTTAAACCAAGGAAACCTTCCGTTTCTACTGTACACTTTACAAAAATAAACAATTTCACTTAACACTTCCAATTTATTTTCTCACTGAGAATTGAATCTTGCACGCTAGTAAATTCTACAGGACACTCTGTACACATTTTTCCTTCTTCCTTGTCCCCAGGAATGCTTCATCCTCTGTCATGCTAACAATGACGCTCGAATTTACTGGAATTGTCTCAGTTTACCGCGAAAGTCTTCGACAATTCCACGTATGTTACATCGACATCCTCAATTTCCTCGAGATCTCCTTACGTTAACCCCTTAACCTATGATTTCTTTTCCGACTAAGCGTCTAAGCGTCAGCCACTTACTGTTTCAGTACTGCATCGGGTAACAAAAGCTGATCTGTCAATCCTCAGTCTTACAAATTAAAACGAAAGTTTCGATTGCAATTAATGTTTCTTATTAACGCAACTATGTTTATCACATCTTGATCAGAATCTATGCCACGAGTCCGACACGTTGTTAAAGGTCAAGGGGTTAATTGCGACGTAACACGCACCTCGAATAAAACGAACGATTTCTACAAATACGATCAGCGTTCGAATTGATACATCGGTAATCCTGTTATTTTTCCGATAGACTGTGCATGTATTTTGCATAATAAAGGCATCGTAATGCACCGCGTGGCAAGCCGTGAAACTGAGCCGCGGTAAGGAATTAATATACCCCCTGGTGATCGATCGCGTTCCTCGCTGAAACTTTAATTGCTTGCTCTTCTGTTTTACCGGAATTAGCATATCGTGGAAAGTATCGGACACCTTACGATCGTGACTGGCTGGCTAAACCCCTCCCCCTGTAAGGGGTTACACGGACCGCGACGAAGAAATTGCCAGGTGGCAAAAAGTTCCACCGAGGATCGATGATTCGCTATCTTCAATTAACCGGCGGAACCAACGCAGTCGCCGTTTACATCGATTGTAATATTAATTACCGTCGACGAAATTTTGTTTCACGATAGCCACAGGGTGGAAAGTAGCGATGTCACTTCGCAGGCAGTCTAAAGAACAGCGGCAATTAAATGTCGTTTAAGGGATCTCCCTACTGTGACGGATTGAAAGAATCCATTTTTTTTTTGTATTTTCTTGCAGTTTAATATCTGGAAAATATGTATAGGAAGCTGTTCCGTACCGAACATTTTCCTTTCTCTAGTTTACGAGTTCACCAGTTGTAAAACGGACCTGAAGGATGCCGCGGCCGGTGGGCCGGTAAACGCATAAACAAACGGCGTTTTCAAGACTCATTTTTACCATCCATTGTTCCGACTTCCTAATTATTAAGGCAGTACTTTCCTTCTCTCATGTCCGATCTTCTTTTTTTCCGGAATTTCCCAAACCCCAGACACCTCATCTGTTAGGGTGAACTCGAGCTCTGAATATTGAACTACGTGCCGTCTATATTTTTCTTGAAGGACCACCCAAAGGTTGATAACGGCTTTGGGACCGTAGTAATGAGTGACGCTTCTGACTGTCTTGTCTCTATGAACTCTCTTCTGTTCCTCTTTTTAAGGACCCCTGTCCGGTCCCAGCACTCCCGTTTCCCTTTCCTCGTGTCCTCCCTTCCATTGCGCCCTTGGCGTGTGTCTTTTCTGGAAGGAGAACTGGGTTCTTCCCGAGAGAAAGTGGGAGAGATGGTTGTGACTAACTGATCACCGTTAGGAAAAAAACCCCGGACTTGGTGACGTCGTCTTTCGCCAGGTCACCGCTTGGGTCTTCGGGGTTTATGACATGGCCTGTGTTACCGAGTCCTAATTCTATGAACTAGCGAAACATAATTAAAAAGGTGAAAAAGGGAAAAACTAATTTTGTCACGTACCATCCTAATGCTGGTGCACGGATGGTACGCGCATTCAACAAAGGTCTCAAAGATAACTGCCTGCCTGCTCCATGTCATAAACCTCAGCAAGCTAAACTCTAACATCATCCTTCTACCACCACCTTTACCCTCTCTCCATCTGCTTAAGAAACACCCTACGACCAATAATCGATTTTCTATATTCTCCCATTTTTTCACCTCCGAAATTAAACTCCGCCTTCCGTAACCTAGATGCATATCCTCTTCCGAATTCCTAAACAGTCTTGTTCCGAACGCCAACCAACAAACAGCCATCTATTCAATCAATCCGAGCACTGAATGTTCCACCAAGTCCGAGATAAGGTACTCCGTGTACCTTCAGGCTTTCAAGGCCTCGTTAAAAATTATCCGACTATTTGCACTCGTGATGTAAGTTTGCAACGCAACGCAAACCGACGCGAGCACACGACAGAAGTTTCAAAGCTTAATTCTGAAAATTGGCAGGGATGTGCGCCTTCGAAGGAAGCGGTTTTATTATAGTCTTAAAGTGTAGTTGAAATTTTGTACTAGTAGCAAATGTCACGTTTCTAAGTAGAATAAGTATTATCCTTTTGTGCTCCAAGCACTTTTTGCTTGAATACTTTTGCAGTAAAACTTTTGTATTGAAAGAAGAAGAAAAAGGAGGATTTTTAATGTTTATGCCATTGGAGTGCAAAGAGTTATTTATTTACTATTTTCTCTGCCCAAATTATGCAACGCAATGTAAACATCAACGACGCGCACGAAGACTTTCTTCACGCGAGTGCATGTATGTATTTAAACGAATGGCACAGATTTCCAGCACTATACGTAGAAATACTACGTTTGCCGGGAAAAATTGATTAATAAATAAAATATACATGAAATTTTTTAATCCAACTTTGCCAAATTCTCTTTATGCATTTTGAATAATTTTCCAATCTTTTTTCGTTATCATGCAAATGAAATCATAACAGGGGAGGGAGCAAGAGTTCTGCACATTGCGGGGGCAGAGGACCGCGTGAAATCGATAGGCATCGAACGAAGGTTTATTGAAATGCCATCACAAACCGAGCAGCGAAGGAACCCGCTGCTGGAATTCCAATTTCGATCCCCCACGGATGACATCGTTCTTCTTGATGATTATGACTACGCCTAATTACACCATCGTCAGCACATTCCACGACCCTTTTTGTGGGTCGAAATCAAGCGCCGATGATTGGCCCGTTGGTAATTGCACGACGGTGGAAAAAGAATACGATCCGGTAATTGCATTTCTCCTCGCTCCCTTTTCTAGAAATGATACTGCCATCATTATTCATGGTTGCAACCATATTCGACACTTCTACATCTTAAGCAAGTAGAGAATTTAACTTTTACAGAAAAGATAAGGAAGAAATCATGATAAAATAACTTTGTAGGAATTGTAGAAATTATCACTTACGTTAATTTTTGCAGAAATAATGGATACGTCATTGACATTCATTATTTGTAGAAAAATTAACGTAAGTTGTAACTTCTACAATTTCTACAAAGTTATTTTATTTAAGCGCTAAGTATTTTTTCAGTCAATTCGTTTCATATACTATAGAAGATTAAAAAGAAATCATTCCAAAAGGACTTTGTAGGAATTGTATGACTTATGTTAATTTTTATAATTTCTATGAAGTCTTTTTGGAATTTCTTTTTAATCTTTCGTACGAAGGAAACTGATTGAAAAAAATATTTCGTGCTTTACTGAACGTGTTCGAAAATAATGCAAAATTAGGTGAGACAAAGTACGTAAGTGTTAGTTGGAAATGGAAATTTTTGGCAAACAAGAATTTTCAGAAAAATGTTGAAATACATTATATGGTAGCTTAGAGAATTTTTTTTAGGAAATTTTCGACAAACAAGAATTTTATGAAAAATTTTCTGAAAAATTTTGTAATATAATACATTATACGGTAGCTTAAAGAATTTTTTTTTTAAGTAAACTAATTTTGTTTTAAAAAATGAAATTTAATCAATTTCCTTTATATCTTTGTGAGTTAAAATGTTAATTATTACACCTCCCAATTTTCATCAGTACTGCATCTGCTACTAATTTTTCATAGACTTGACATTGATAACGCGGAGATAAATAGCAATTTGTCTCATATCGATTGATTTGAATGATAAAAAATTCGTTAAAAAATTCTTAAAGCTGCTCGACTTTTTTCTGCGAATTTTTGTGTAACTTGCAATGCACAGTGATTCCAAACTTTTGGCCGGTAGTGGTACATTATACCGATATACAGAAATGTTGAATAATGCTTCTATACAGATACTTCTAGAATATACACTTCTAAAATTGAACGAAACCGTAAGTGGAATACGGCTACTGAACAAACCCTCTGAGCTTGTACAGCAACGAGGGACAAAGGCAGAAAATTCCAAGACAAATTTGCATTTTCACTACCTATCGTCTTCTATGGCCGCCACTTGGAAACATAAGCTGTGTATCTTTGAAATTGATCGAACTTACGACATCCAGTGGTGATCCTCTGAAAAATTTCAACGTTTCAAAAAAATTTTCAACGAAAGAAAATTTGGTTGTTTTCACTGTGTTTGTCGCTCATAGTCACGACTTATGTTTCTTTTCAAAAGTAAGAAATATAAACGCAATGTATCTTTAGTTAGCAGAATGGCAGTTTTATTTCCAATTCTATAGATTCAATTTAAAAATACTAAAAAAAATAATGAAAATGGAAGAATAAACCGGATGTTCGCGGATCAATCTGTTCCTGAGGATGAAAATCGATCGTCAATCGCAGCTTTCAAAGAATGTAGCTTTTATCCAAGCGTACTGTTGTTCTGGTCTATGGAATAAGAATAAAAAATGAGTTCTTCCTTCGGCAAGTAATCCGCTTAAAGCTCAAACAGTTCGTAAATCGCTTTAGCCTCTGTAGTGTTTAATAGGGCAGAACGTTACGAAAGAAAAGTACAATATAGTAAAAGGCATCTTACCTAAGAAAAATCACTGTAAATAAGACGATATATAGTAAAACGTAGTGAAATAAATGTGATATGAGAAAGTGTAATTGAATGTACATTACAATTGTACAACTGATAATTACATGGTATTAAAAAGAAGTTGATTCATTATACAGGGTGTTTCAGTTAACAAGGGAACATTTCGAAGTGATAATCACCGATTTTTATGAAACTTTGAAATACAGTAGTTCTCAAAAGAATATTCGACACGTATATTTTTATATCAGCAATCGTCCACAGTGAAGGGGTGAAAATCGCCTTCAAAGTTGATGGGAGTAAATATATTTAGTCTAACTCGAAAAATATTAAGGATAGAGGAATAGTATAAATTGACGGATTTTCTAATTTACTACAACAAATTTGGAAAGTAAAAAATAATTAATGATTTTGACCAAATATGTTAGGTACACTCTAACATTGTCTCAGAATTTCATTATTTTTTCAACGTTCAGGGTCACCTCGAGGTTAGACATACAGTAGGGTATAACGCGATGAAAAATAGAAAAGAGCTTACAAATTCTGAATTTGGAATTTTTGATTAGAAAAAGGAAAGAGCTTACAAATTCTGAATTTAGAATTTTGCGTTAATTAAATTTGACCCAAAAAGCGATGTCTCTGGAACTTAATTTGCATTATATTTCCTGCGATACAGGGTGTCCTACTCTATTTAAATGCACCTTAACACGTCCTACAAGATGCAACAGAGAAAAGTACACACTTTCCAATGAATAAAATACTTGTGACCTTAAAAGAACTCGAATGAAAGTGATCATAAAAGATATTTTCAATTTACGATACTCCTTTTTGGAAATCGTTGAAATTGTGTTTGAAACATTTCTGACATGGTTAAATATAAAGGTGACATTTAGGTGTTCAGTCTTAGCTGTAACACCCCTATACTGAAAATGTGAAAATTTCTTTTCGAAACCTTTTAACGTAGTTGATAGATCACAGCAATTTTTCACTTCTTTCACTATCTACCACAATATTTCCCTCTAACATACGGTCCCCTATAACACGTGTACGCCGTATCTTTTAAGCGTTGACTTTTTACCGGTAAGGCCGCGCTGTAAAGTGTGAGAGAGCCGATACTCTGATATCGCGTCAAAAATTGGTTCACCAAAGAAACCTCACGGTGCTTTTAAACTAATGAAACGAAACGAAAGTTGATTAAACCCATGTTGCACCGGAGCTCCCACCGCTGTCGATGTAAAAGTACTTACGTAGACATCAACATAAACTCGGATTTTCGATAACATCTTCTCTGCTTATCCAGATACTTGCATCTGAGTGGATACCCGTGTTTAGCTACGTATGTGCACTTTGTTCGGTTACGTTCGTTTTATGCGCTCACCTGTGTATACCACGTTGCATTAGCTTCCATCGAATGGCAATACTAAGTAGATATAGTGAGCAGACATACTACGTGCTGAAGGATGAAACATATACATATATACACGGCTAGTCATAAGTATTAGGATACCTATCATATACATGATTTAATCCTCATCCGTCCCTTAGTTTCACATCCTAATAGGTCCCTCGGTGTCAATTTGACACAGTGGTAAAAAATCAATTACATGAAAAGATGAATAATTAATTTTGTAAATTCTTTTATTAAATATAGAAAATAAACAAAAAAATTTCTCCACAAATAGCCGAATAATACAATTTTTTACCGGAAAACTGTGTCAAATTGACAAGAGGGATGGACGAGGGTTAAATTACATTTTTTCGACGAAATTAGTGTGGATCAAAGTGGATTTGAATCTACTTCCTGAACTTTTTAAATTTTAGTGTTAGAGCACTTGATCGATGCTTATATTTTTCTATTTAAAATAAGTTTACGGCCGGCAGACCTAATTGGAGGCTGAGGAGGACTTGCTGAAAACTGAAAAGGACAGTGCTGAAAACAGTACCCAAGTTAGCAAATTAGCTCACAGAAATGAACTCTGATTGATAATAAAATTAAAAACAGAAAAAAATAAGTTTCCTTAATAATTAGACTTAACACCACTAAATGACTAAAATTTTTATAGCCAGTGAATAATAAATAATTTATTTGAGAAACCAATGCGATTAGCTCTATACTCTAAGGTAAATCCAAACGCTTGTAAGAATTTAGTTAAGTACTTTT